>NC_045161.1:2850410-2857910 GCF_900700415.2 Clupea harengus | reverse complement strand
TATCAGCCTGTCATGAGCTCCACAATAATATGAACCCCCTGTCCCACATAACTAATATTTAATGTTTTATAATTAACAATGAACCTGTTATATGTTTCTATACCACATTGTTACCACCTATAACTTATTGTTTGTTTTTATTTATGTATGTTAATTGTGCTTGTACATTTTATGTAAACAGGCTTTGGCAACGTTGTATTGTATGCAGTCATGCCAATAAAGCCTTTTGAATTGAATTGATATGAATTGAAAATTGAGAAAGAGGAAGAGAGAGGAGAAGCATGGCAGGGGTCTTGCATTTGAATCTCTCATCATTCCAAAAAAAAAGGCATCTTACCTGTTCTCAGCATTTGTGAGGTTGCCAGTGCACTCGTTCACCTCTAGGGGGCACTCACACGGGCATTCACACTCGTTCTGCTCCATCCTGTGAAGGGCAGAGCCACACAGACACACACACACACGGGTCATCCAGAGCAGTAGGGACAGGGCAGAGGAGAGAGCCTCATTAAAATCATGACTTCCAGTAAGCAGGGCTCGTTTCGGAGAAAAGAGGAATATCATCACACAAATGGCTCCGCGTATCACCAAGCCAACAGGTCCGCACGCAACGCAAGCAATCACAGAATGACAGGCTTATCCTCTTACATTTTTGGAGCAGCAAAACATGAGTAGTACCCGACTATCAATTTAACATCATAACATAATTGTCATCTTGACTCTTTTTTTTGACAGGGTATGGCCGAGGCTGGTGCTCCATGATAACTGCACCATAGCTTAGGTATTTACAGGATACCAGGTCTATCAATTGAGATCAAATGTTACCAGGGTGTCTGTGACTTTAGGCATGTAACTGCTAAAAAGGAACGTGTGTGTGTGTGTGTGTGCGTGTGTGTGTGTGTGTATGTGCGTGTGTGTGTGTGTGTACCTGTGGCAGTTGAGGCAGAGGCGGTCCACGGTGCTGCAGGCACAGAAGGCCAGTGAGTCGCACGTCTCGTTGACGATGCCGGCGAAGGCGTTGGTGCCAGGGATGCGTGTCAGCCTGTACTTAGAGCAGTGGCTGCCATGCACCAGATTAGTAAGGTCACCCTGGAACAAAAGACAAGATACCCATGTTAGACACATATTCACTCAGTTAAAGAATAAGAGACAAGATACCGCTGTTAGACACATATTCACTCAATTAAAGAATAAGAGACAAGATACCGCTGTTAGACACATATTCACTCAGTTAAAGAACAAGAGACAAGATACCGCTGTTAGACACATATTCACTCAGTTAAAGAACAAGAGACAAGATACCGCTGTTAGACACATATTCACTCAGTTAAAGAATAAGAGACAAGATACCGCTGTTAGACACATATTCACTCAATTAAAGAATAAGAGACAAGATACCGGTGTTAGACACATATTCACTCAGTTAAAGAATAAGAGACAAGATACCGCTGTTAGACACATATTCACTCAGTTAAAGAACAAGAGACAAGATACCGCTGTTAGACACATATTCACTCAGTTAAAGAACAAGAGACAAGATACCGCTGTTAGACACATATTCACTCAATTAAAGAATAAGAGACAAGATACCGGTGTTAGACACATATTCACTCAGTTAAAGAATAAGAGACAAGATACCGCTGTTAGACACATATTCACTCAGTTAAAGAATAAGAGACAAGATACCGGTGTTAGACACATATTCACTCAGTTAAAGAATAAGAGACAAGATACCCATGTTAGACACATATTCACTCAATTACCAAATTAACTATATAACAGAACACAGACAGCCACTGCAAAAAAGTGGGAAGTGGGACAACAACAGAAATACGCATCTAAGAACAAAACTCTAAAATGCGACTTTCTTTAAGAGTTCCTATCGAGTGAAACTCACAAGGTGAAGTAACATGAAACTAGAATGCATTTTGTTTAGTGAAAAGAAGACACATTCATCAAACAGCTTCCTTTGACCCAATTGCCGCACTCCTCCAATCCTTGACAATGCTACTGGCACATAATTCTGAGTCACCAGCAGGGGGCAGTATTGTACTACAGACCCCTTATCAGATGTACAGCGTCTGGACTGGACCCTACTCACCACGATGCTGGTGTTGAACTTGTAGAAGCGCTGCACCGTGCGGTCACTGAAGCTGTTGCACAGGTTCTTCTTCACAAAGTTGGGGTGATTCAGGATATCATTGGCAACCAAAGGCTCCTGATCAACACAGATGACACAGACAAAATGTTTTTCTCTCGAGGTGAAGAGGATGCTTAAAGACCCAAGGAAAGAAGAGTGAGGGAAGTGAGCGAGTGAGGAAAAGAAGGGAAAAGAAGGGAAAAGAAAGAGATTGACGGAGAGGGAGAGATTAGAGAAGGACAGAAGCACAAGAGCTTAAGAATGGAAACGAAACAAAGACTTAAAGAAAGGATATTGAAGAGAGAAAAAAATCTAAGAAAAACAAGCAACAGATAGAAAAACATCCACTGTGTTTACCTTGTGAGTGATGTGTTGCTGCTCTGCAGGGGCGTGACCTTTAGGGTCAATAAGGGTGGGGTGAGCCACGAGGTAACCTCTGTCCTCCATGATGAAACACCTGCCGCACACAGAACATTACACACACTCGTCATTACACATCACATCATACAATACATCAGCGATTACACATCACATCATACAATACATCAGTGATTACACATCACATCAGTGATTACACATCACACTCGTCATTACACATCACATCATACAATACATCAGCGACACCAAGCAAAACACAGTAAAAGCCCACAGGCCTCCTTGTGATTCTGTGCTCAGATCAGTGACAGAGTGCACTGATGTTGGAACAGAGCTGTGTTACTCTGTGTGACTGGGCTGGCTGATGTGTTTACAGAGCTGTGTTACTC
The DNA here is from genome assembly GCF_900700415.2 of Clupea harengus. NCBI lineage: Eukaryota > Metazoa > Chordata > Actinopteri > Clupeiformes > Clupeidae > Clupea > Clupea harengus. The sequence goes on along the minus strand of NC_045161.1, from coordinate 2,855,009 downwards.
TGTGTGACTGGGCTGATGTGTGAACAGAGCTGTGTTACTTTGTGTGACTGGGCTGATGTTAGTACAGACCTGTGTTACTCTGTGTGACTGGGCTGATGTTTGAACAGACCTGTGTTACTCTGTGTGACTGGGCTGATGTGTTTACAGAGCTGTGTTACTCTGTGTGACTGGGCTGATGTGTTTACAGAGCTGTGTTACTCTGTGTGACTGGGCTGATGTTAGTACAGACCTGTGTTACTCTGTGTGACTGGGCTGATGTGTTTACAGACCTGTGTTACTCTGTGTGACTGGGCTGATGTTAGTACAGACCTGTGTTACTCTGTGTGACTGGGCTGATGTGAGTACAGACCTGTGTGACTGTGTGACTGGGCTGATGTTAGTACAGACCTGTGTTACTCTGTGTGACTGGGCTGATGTGAGTACAGACCTGTGTGACTGTGTGACTGGGCTGATGTTAGTACAGACCTGTGTTACTCTGTGTGACTGGGCTGATGTTAGTACAGACCTGTGTTACTTTGTGTGACTGGGCTGATGTTAGTACAGACCTGTGTTACTTTGTGTGACTGGGCTGATGTTTGAACAGACCTGTGTTACTCTGTGTGACTGGGCTGATGTGTTTACAGAGCTGTGTTACTCTGTGTGACTGGGCTGATGTGTTTACAGACCTGTGTTACTCTGTGTGACTGGGCTGATGTGAGTACAGACCTGTGTGACTGTGTGACTGGGCTGATGTTAGTACAGAGCTGTGTTACTCTGTGTGACTGGGCTGATGTTAGTACAGACCTGTGTTACTCTGTGTGACTGGGCTGATGTGTTTACAGAGCTGTGTTACTCTGTGTGACTGGGCTGATGTGTGAACAGAGCTGTGTTACTCTGTGTGACTGGGCTGATGTTAGTACAGAGCTGTGTTACTCTGTGTGACTGGGCTGATGTGTTTACAGAGCTGTGTTACTCTGTGTGACTGGGCTGATGTGTTTACAGAGCTGTGTTCCTCTGTGTGACTGGGCTGATGTGTTTACAGGAGGAAAGGAAGATGCAGACTCAGATGCACTGGGCCAAGCAGCGGCTCACAACTTACCATTCTGTCTTTTCCCCCCTCTCTCCCTCCCTCTCTTTCTCTTCCTCCCTCCCTCACTCACTCACTCTTTCTTTCTGCTGGTTTTTCCTCGCTCTCTCTCTCTCTCTCCCTCACACACACAGCTAATCCTATTTAATGGCCACTGCACCCACGACTTCTAACCCAAAGACACACGGACATGGCCTACGCAACCTCCCACAGGAAGAAAGAAAGACAGAAAGAAAGAGAAAGAAAGAAAGAAAGAAAAGAAAGAAAGAAAGAAAGAATGGAAGAAAAAAGGGGGAAGGGGAGTAGAGGGGTGGCTGAGGGGGAAGGACGATGGGGTGAGATGGGGGTGAGATGGGGGTGAGATGGGGGTGAGGGAGAGAAACAGACGGGAGACCACCAAAGAATGGAACATAAAACAGGGAAATGAAATAATGATGAAGTTAAGGTGAGAATGGTGGTAAGGAGAGGAGTAGTGAGAGAGAGAGAGAGAGAGAGAGAGGAGTGGAGAGGGAAGCGGAGAGAAGTGGAGAGAGGAGTGGAAAGAGAAGAAAGAGAAATGGAGAGAGGGAATAGGAGAGAGAGGAGTGGAGAGCGTGAGTGTCTAAAATACAGAATGGGACAGAGGGGGAGAGAGAGAGGACTAAGGAGGGGTGGAAAGCGGGTGCCAGTACCTAACATAACAGGATGTGTCTGGAATGCACGCCTAATCAGCTTATCTCTTTTTGTCTCCCTCTCAGCCCCTCTGTCTCGCGCGCTCTCTCTCTCTCCATTTCACTCAGTCTCTCCCTCTCCCAAACCCTCTCTCACTGAAGTGGGCCAGTTTTTATTTGAGTGTGTGTGGGTGCATTTGTCTCTCTCTGAGTGCGTATGTGTGTGTGTGTATCGCTCAGAGCACAGGAGTCTCACAGGATGAACAGTGTGAATGAGTCTCTTAAAGCACGAGCAAATGAGATTAGTTACATCTCTGCAAACAGAGTCAAGCCTTTAAGAGAGCTCCCCGCACACCCAGCAGCTTTTCATTTCAGGCACGTCCCTGGACACCCCTCCCTTAAGATCAGGGGTCTTTGAGGGAGGCTTGCACGGGGGGGGGGGGGGGGGGAAGCAGGGCGGCCGTGGGGAAGGTGAGGGAGTTTACCGGATCTTGTTGCCTTTGTCCTGGTTGCAGATGGGGAGGAGGTCCAGCAGCACCTTGTAGAAGTAGCGGAGGGTGAAGTCAATGCCCATCACTGCCACAGCGGAGCCTGGAGCCGTCTTTGAACTGAGAGAGCAGGGATAAGACAGAACAAAGAGAGACAATAATGTCAAATGCACTGCACAGTCAATCCCAAGCAGACAACAGCAGGGCGTAAGACCTGCACAAACCAAGGAACACAGGCACTGTATACTAATGCTGCTTAAGGACAGCCGGTTGGCCCCTCAGAGAACTTAGGCTTTTACGACACGTCAGGATTCACTGTGGATGAAAGCAAGAATGCACGACTTATGACAAATGACAGTTGTTTGAATTATGACATAACAGAACTGTACCGGACCCGGCCCCTAGTGTAAACTGTGAGCAGTAATTCTGTCACAGAGGACGGACCAGACCGGTCCTTCTGGTCTCGGAGTGGGAGAAAACCTCCCAAACTAAAGTAACTCTCTGTAGTATACACCTGACCGCCTGGACCACTGCCAGCTTCTCACAAGCCCATGATACTTTCCAAAACACACTCCTCTCCTCACACACATGCACACACTCTGCCATGCACTATACCGACAAAGATATGGTGTGTTTATCTTCAATCGGTGCACGTGTTGCAGTTTCCTTTGATTGTAGTGGGTGTGTGCAGAGATAACACAGACTGGGAGGTGTCTGTGTGTATACTCTGTGTGTGTGTGTGTGTGTATACTTGTGTGTATGTGTGTGTGTTAGAAATCTTTCAGTGTGAGATAAAGTGAACCAGGACCCAAGACGTGAGCATGTACAGTATTTTTCTGGCTAGGTGTTGGCAGATTTAGTTCAAGTGCACTGAAAAGACTTATCAGGGTGCTTACACAAACACCCATCATCAAAAAGCTTGACTATCTGTATGAGCGAGCGTGCAAGCGTGTGTGTGTGTGTGTGTGTACACAAGTGTGTGTTTAGGTGTGCAAACATGGACATCTGTATTCCAAGCTTGTTCTTTGCTGATCTGTGCCTGGAGTACGAGATGCTTGGTAGAGCTTGTTTCTATTTAGGCATGTGTTGAATCAGTACTCAACTGGTGTTGTGAAGGTTATGTTACATCTGTTTATGCTTGTATACACACATGTGATCTGTGTGTGTGTGTGTGTGTGTGTGGTGTGTGTGTGTGTGTGTACGTACATGGAGGCATGTCCATACCTGGAGGCGTGGATGGTGTGGCTGATGGTGACCACGTATCCTGCTCCACCGATGTCCAGGTAAGGGCCAGTGAAAGTGATGAGGCCAGGGTTGGCCACCGCATGGAGGTACCTGCAACAGCACCAAGGTCAAAGTTCACCACGCGAGACGCCAATCAAGCCCCATTGTTTGAAGCATGGCTGTTCACTGTCTGACCAACTAGAATCTTGGTGAAGGACCCTGGAAGTATGCTACTTGACTTATTCCCTTCATTTTCTAGAAACCCTCTCCCTTTGGCATTTTCTAAATCCTGGCAGGCTACTGTGTCCAACCCACCCCCGCAGTATTTCATTTAAAAACCATCAACTTGAAGACACAGACAGTGCTGACAGCTCTTAGGTGAGAAAAAAAAAAAAATGCCCAATGTGATTATTTTCCATGTTTCCCCATTTCAGCCACACAAAGCTTCCCTCCTGACACATTCCCCAGGCTTGGCTGGCCGTCCCATGAGAACACAGTATGGCGTCTTAAAGCCCCTCTCTCTCTCTCTCTCTCTCCAGCCACCATTCAGTTCCTCCAAGCCCCCAAAACAATACACACAGCTCTCCTTGGGGGGAAACTTCTAGAAACTTCCAATAAGCCCCTGGCCCGGCGCTGGAGCTCTGAAGCCCATTCCGTGGTGCACACTGGGAGTTTCTGGAAGAGTTTCAAAAAGCCCCCCTCCCCAAAACCCCTCCATCAGAAAAAGAGAGGAGAAAAACCTTACCATTGTCTCCTGGTTGGATCGAAAGCTTTATCCATGAGCGAGCCGGGGTAAATCCGCAGCACCCCATTGGGCGTTGCTATGTAACGGCGCACAATGTAGCAGTTGAGGCTGCTCATCTCCATCAGGGTCATCCATTCATCGGTGACGTGACTGGTGGCCATTACCTCGTTCCTGACAGAAGACTGCGGGACAATGACAGAGACATGGCAGGGTTCCTGTAAGACCGGCATGGGAAGATCTCCGACCAGTCTACCTCCCTCCCTCCACTAACTGATCTCCGACCAGTCTACGCCCTCCCTCCACTAACTGATCCCCGACCAGTCTACGCCCTCCCTCCACTAACTGATCCCCGACCAGTCTACGCCCTCCCTCCACTAACTGTGCGCTAGGCAAAGCCATGAATGCACAACCAGACACAAACACACA
>NC_045161.1:2802910-2847910 GCF_900700415.2 Clupea harengus | reverse complement strand
AGCCATAAATATTAACAGCCGTCTACCACTACAACCAACTAACTGTTACACAAAGTACTTTTAACTGAAAATGATGTCAACTGGCTTACAAAACAAGTATTTTTTTGTTTAAATATATACACTGTTAAATATAAATTGTAAAGGATTAACAAAATAATGTGTTCATTTTGATTAATTAATTATAGAAAACATGTGATATAAAGCCCTTTGGCCCCATATATCACTGTACACAAGACAGTGAAAACAGTGTCAGCAGCGCCCATATTTCATGGATTTCATTTGCGACCTCTGCGAAACCGTGGCCTATATCCCTAAAGTCTTGTAAGGAACTTTAATCTCAGAATTATTTGTAACTGTAAAAACAAACTGTTATTCAACTGTACTATATACACAAAAACCATTGCATTTGACCACAGCGAAGCAAAGTTAAAAAAGGCACAGGTTTTTTTTGGTGACATAAAAAGAGCCAAAATGGAGAGCAGCTTAAACCAATATGGATGCTAGACCGTACCAGTTTCCACGCATAGCTAACGTTGTAGGCATCTTTGCTGGTGTCTCGGAGACGGTTCATGTGCCAGGACAGTGAGGAGTTGACTGGCACAGCGATGACCTGGCTGCCTAGAGGTAAACTGGGGGAACAGAGAGAGAGAGAGAGAGAGAGAGAGAGAGAGAGAGAGAGAGAGAGAGAGAGAGAGAGAGAGAGAGAGAGAGAGGAACAAGCGAGTTAGGAACCACAGTTCTTAATTCAACACTAGAGAACTCACTCACTCACTCAAGGAAGGGTGACACGGCTGTTTCCCAGGATGCCTCACCTGAGGATGTTCTGCCGCACCGCAGAGAAGCCGGGGATGTTCTCATAGTGGGTGACATCGGTGTGCAGCGGTGCCTCTGTCATCAGGTAGGGACGGGTCAGTGAAGGATGCATGAGTGTGTATCCTGGGTGAAGGGACCGACATTTGATAGTTAGTTTAATAAATATATTCCAATTAGGCAATAATTCAATATATCTGACCTAGTGGTCATTTTAGTGTTATTTGGATTTTGTGAGATTGGTCTAAACTTCTCATGTGTCCCGGCCTACATGAGGTGTGAGAAAGCCGTTACAGCGCGCGCTGACTAGAGACAGATAATAATTAGCATTTAGGTATCCACCCATCCCCTTGCTTTCCCAGAGTTTAAAAGACTGTGATTTCCAAAGAGACAGTTAGTGAAGGAGATTTAGGTGAACACAATCTAACTCTCTGTTCCTCCTCTGGTGCGCACCATTGAAAGAATAAACCTGGATCCTTGGTTTGTCATCACAATCTGGCTGAGTCTCCGATACATTTGGGATATAGAAATAATTCCTTTCATGGGAAACCAAAAACAATATACACATTAATGCACCGTTCATAAAGCACCGTTTGAAAAAGCAGCGCTGCAACACCACCAGGTTGTTCCAATAAGAAAAATGAACTTGAACTTGAATGATCGGTACTAAATAGGACCTAAATCTCCTTCATGTGCAGAAACTGACTTAGGATCAGTTCTCCCTGAAGGCTGTGGCTTAAAGGCTCAAAAAACAGCCCCATGTATATGGACCTAAGCATGGTCCACATCAACATGTATCCAGATTTGGCTCAAGACCCCAGGGGAAACACTGAGATGGTACTCAGAGGGGTAGACTGAACAGGCTTCCTCTGTCAAGACTCCACTGCCGTCTTCAGCTAGCAGCTGGTGGAAAACAGGTGCACCGTCTTGAGGATCTGCCGGCCTACTCTTTTTCTCCGAGGCGTTATTAAAGCCATTATCTAAACACACTAAGTGAAAGCCACCTTCTCCTCTGTTTTGTTTATGTCTGCGGTTTGGTATCCAGCGTGAACAGAAAAACTTGTTAATGCAGGCCACTCCACATCCAAAACAGAGTAGGGTTTCATCCAGCGCTTAGTCATCAGGAAATACACAACACACACTACACTCCCCACTCCACCCACTTCCAACAGCACAGTAATGGACACAAAGCAGTCACATGCGAGAAACAAAAACACTGGAGCGGCACATTTCACAAAGGGCGAGTGTCCAGGGTCTGGAGGGAGCTCTGTTGCGGCCCCTCTAATGTCCAGGGTCTGGAGAGAGCTCGTGTGAGGCCCCTCTAATGTCCAGGGTCTGGAAAGAGCTCGTTTGAGCCCCCTCTAATGTCCAGGGTCTGGAGAGAGCTCGTGTGAGGCCCCTCTAATGTCCGGACAGTAAATGTAGACCACAGGAATGAAAGGCTCCACTGTGGCCCTGCGGTACTTAACATTTACAATTCATCTTTCAGAGGTTAGGTCTATTCAAAGCACATTACAGCACAGTGCAAGAATACATCTGACTGACGCTCGTGCCCTCTTGGAACCTAAGATGCAAGCTAAGCTAAGAGTATCTGTAAGACCGAGAGACACAAAGGAAGACCTAAAGAGACCTACACACAGAGACACAGGAGCAGAGGTGGTTTACCCTCTTGGAAACTAAGTAGCTAAGCTAAGCTAAGAGTATCTGTAAGACCGAGAGACACAAAGGAAGACCTGCAGAGACACAGGAGCAGAGGTGGTTTACCCTCTTGGAACCTAAGATGCAAGCTAAGCTAAGAGTATCTGTAAGACCGAGAGACACAAAGGAAGACCTGCAGAGACCTACAACACACAGGACACAGGAGCAGAGGTGGTTTTACTCACCTTTGTTGTCAATGAGGAAGGTGTAGGAGGCCAGGGAGTCCTGGTAGTAGGTGACGTCCTCCAGGATGTAGGCCAGGTTCACGTCCACCCCCACCACGCCCAGGAGCAGGTTGCCAAAGTAACACGGCCGGCTGACCGTCATGATGAAGCCTAAAGGGATTGGAAGTGAGCAAAAGGCATTTAATAGGGACTAGTCATGGAGGATTTCCAGTCTGATCAATGACTTCAGTTCACCTCCAAGTTCACAGAGACAAACTTTCAAGATTTCTTGAGACTTTTCCAGGCAAACTTAATTTATGGTAAATGGGTGACAACTTGAGTAATGTAATGGAGCCCTGCCGGGTCCATGATACAGATGAACTGTCATCACAAGCACACAGCTCGGGTATTATTTCTCCTCCAGAAAATGAAGAAAAGTGGTATTGAATATGAAGCTTCTTATCAACAACACAATCTTTTACATTATCTGGTCTCCTAACACAAATGATTTATGCACTCAATAAAAACATTAAATCAAAACACTCGGACCTCCTAAAAAAAAATCCAGAGGAACTGTCTTTGAAATCCCCCTGTGGAATTGTGCCGTAAAGCCCCCAAACCCGTCTCAACTCACCGTCCCCCATCTGGTCGGAGTAGGGCAGGGTGAAGGCGGCCCGGTCGATCATGCGGTTGGGCAGGTTGATGTAGAAGCGGCCCACGCTGGTCTCCAGGTTACTCAGCTGGTTCAGCACCATCATGCTCCCCTTCACCACCGGCTGGCTGGAGCGATCGGGAAAGCCGTACTTCACGGAGTTCTGCTCCGCCAAGTCCCTCAGAAACGCCAACTCCTTCAGCCCCGTCACACCCTCTGCATGTGTGTGTGTGTGTGTGTGTGTGTGTGTGTGTGTGTGTGAGAGTTATAGAAATGTAAAGACAAAAAGACAGTACAAATTTAACTCTACATCTTCTTTACATGCATTCATTGTAAAGAGTCTCTAATCTAAAACTACACATCGTCCAGTAGGGTAAATTATACAATACATTTAAATACTCTCCAGCAGAGTAAGTTATACATACATTTAAATACTCTCTGTGAATTGAAGCCATTACTTTTATTTTTGACTGCACATTCCACCACTAGGTGAGCTAGAGTCAGGTTACAGCTGATGTCATGATTTACTGACAGCAGTTTGTACTTCAGTCAAAAGAGTCACAGGCAGCAGTACCATAATAACACTATACATGGAGACCTCAATGAGCTATTCCCACACCTGGACTGAGGCACGGAATGGCGGCTCATAGTCAAGAATGGATTCCAGATTGCCCTGCGCTCTAATCAAGCGTAATGAACGGAGCTCAGAACATCATATGACGCACACACACATGGGGCCTTTGGCCTCCTGACAGACACACAACACACACACACACACACACACACACACACACACACACTCGTGAAGAGTGCTCACACTGCTCCCAGCACACACACACACACACACACAACTCCGCCAAGATGTCTGCTTGTTTCTCCTCATTAACCTTCTACCACTGTACACATGCACTGGAATGTTCCCATGGAAACCAGGACATTTGGTCCACATCAAAACATTAGCTTGGCCTTTCCCAAGCACTCAAAAACAAAAGACGTAAAAATCTGTTTGTGTCCTGTTTGCAGATGAGTGCGCAAAGGACCCAGACGTAAATCAGACAAGTTCGTGTTGCGCTGCGAGTTGCACCAAAAAACACCAAATCCGTCGACTCTTGAGGGTTCTCGAGCAAATGGCCCCATGACGGCTGAAAAACGTGCCTCGCCCCTCTTGAGAAACAAAGGGGACACGGAGGCGAACCCAGATATTAGACTACGACAACAGGCCACAAATGGACCAGAGAACGAGCACATAGGTAATTGATCCTATAGTCCACTTGAATCGCTGCATCACCAACCCAGCAACCAGCCCGCGCCCCCTCTCCCTTCAAGACTCCCATGCAGGTCTGCTACAAAAAAAAAGTTGTAGAGGGGGTCTTCTCCACAAAGAGGTCTTTTCAACCCACGGACAATAGCCAAGGGATGCACAACATGAACACACACTCACACACACCACACACACCACCCCCTCATTAATGCTGTATTAGGATGCTAATCAGCTCCCATCATATCTGGTCTCGTCTCTTTTCATCAGCGGCTCCTGCCTCCTCCTCATGTCCTCTCGTCCCTGTCCTGGTGGCTTTGATGTGGCTCTGATGTGTGTGTCTGTCTCCCTGTCTCCCTCCTTCCCTCCCTCCCTCCCTCCCTCCCTCCCTCTCTGATGTCTCATGTTTCATTCTCAGATGCAGAAACTAATGTGTGCTAATCAGGCTAATGCAGGCGGTGGGGGGCAGTGGCCCAGGTGATGATGGGGACAATACAGAGGGCTTTTGATCATCAAAAACTGTACAAAGACGCTCGCTCTCTCACACACACAAACACACAAACACAGAAACGGATACACCAACACAGACACACACACACACACACAGACACACACAAGTGCACTGAGGGGGGCTTTGAGGTTTTGCTAGCTGCTCTGCCAACCTCATTTCTAAAACCATAACAATGGCAGTGGAATATTAATCGTAATTTTAAAAAATAAACAATACAATACAATTCAATACAATACAATACAATACAATTCAATACAATACAATTCAAAAACTACTATCATCACCGAGTGAAATCAGATCCTTCCAGATCGGTCCAATCAGCCTGCCAGTTTGGCTCTTCCCTGCAAAAAGCACCCGTGGCAGACCGCCCGGACCCTTATGGGAAAGCCCTGCCCTGCCCTGAGTGTGTGCTTGTTATGTTTACGTTCGGCAGGCACATTTAGCCAAAGCCACTTAAAGCACAGCTTCCACTTCTAGACAGAGTGTAAACGAACGGCCTTTCCCAGGATTGCACGTCGACTGTTTGGATTCAAAACCCTTCTGGAGGTGCAACTAACCAGTGGAGCCAGGGAGGGAACCCAGGCGGGAGGGAACCCAGGCGGGAGGGAACCCAGCCGGCACAGCACACTGATGGAGGAGAAACATTACAGAGCTCCTGTTGTTTACGGCCCCTTTTTCTGCCTTTGAATTCAATCACAGACCCAGTAATCAAAACTGTGCCTCTTTGGGAACTGAACCCAGGAGCTTGCTGTTCAGGACACCAACTGCCATCAGATCTAGGGCTGGATACCAGGGAAAGGGCTGAGTTAGGGGTGCTGACGTGAGGACCAGCGAGCGGGCAAAAGCAGGTCAGTGGGGGGGAAGGTGCGTAGCTTTAACAAACACTAACTGAACACTAACTGACCCACAAGTGCTCTATGGGCCTCAGGCTAGTCTATGAGTGAGTGACAGGCTGCAAACTGATGTTAAGCCCTGGTGTCATCACTTTTAAGAGCATCACACCAGTTTGGAGACAGTTGCAAAAGCTTGCAGGGGTCATTAGGAGAGCATCTGAGGCGCTGCTCTGTGACTGGAGTGAGTGAGAGTGTTAGCTGAGGGTGTTAGCTGAGGGTGTTAGCTGAGAGTGTTAGCTGAGAGTGTTAGCGGAGGAGGTGCTGCTCTGTGACTGGACTGAGAGTGTTAGCTGAGTGTGTTAGCTGAGTGTGTTAGCTGAGGAGGCTCTGCTCTGTGACTGGACTGAGAGTGTTAGCCTAGAGTGTTAGCTGAGGAGGTGCTGCTCTGTGACTGGAGTGAGAGTGTTAGCTGAGAGTGTTAGCGGAGAGTGTTAGCGGAGAGTGTTAGCTGAGTGTTAGCTGAGTGTGTTAGCTGAGTGTGTTAGCTGAGTGTGTTAGCTGAGGAGGTGCTGCTCTGTGACTGGAGTGAGAGTGTTAGCTGAGAGTGTTAGCTGAGAGTGTTAGCTGAGTGTTAGCTGAGTGTGTTAGCTGAGGAGGCTCTGCTCTGTGACTGGACTGAGAGTGTTAGCCTAGAGTGTTAGCTGAGGAGGTGCTGCTCTGTGACTGGAGTGAGAGTGTTAGCTGAGAGTGTTAGCGGAGAGTGTTAGCGGAGAGTGTTAGCTGAGTGTTAGCTGAGTGTGTTAGCTGAGTGTGTTAGCTGAGTGTGTTAGCTGAGGAGGTGCTGCTCTGTGACTGGAGTGAGAGTGTTAGCTGAGAGTGTTAGCTGCGAGTGTTAGCTGAGAGTGTTAGCTGAGGAGGCTGGGGCGTACCATTCATGAGGGCGTAGGTCAGGATCATCACCGATCTGTTGAGGTGGCGATTCTCCTCCTTCACCATGCTGAGAGTCGCCCTCTTCTCCTGCTCCGATCCATCCCGCGACGTCAGGCCCGACGACAGATAGATGATCACCATGTCTGTGTCTATGGTGCCAGGATAGAAAGGCGAACAAAATAAACAAAAAAACATCTTCAGAATAATAAGGTCACACTAAAAGACAACGACTTAATTACCGACTTAATTATTGTTATGGTCTTTTATTATATTGTTTGAAGACACTGAGGCACTGTCTACAGGACTCTGTGAATATGCAGGTTAGCAAGAAGCTAATGAGGCTCGTACTGGTTTGGTGTTTGTTGATGCTGCTGGTGTTGCGCAGGAGCTGGAAGGCCTTCTGGAAGCCGGCGGCGTGCTGCGTGGGGCTGTCGGAGACCTTCACGTTGCTGATGAAGGTGGTCATCTTCCTCTTCGTCTCACTGGTGGCAGGCGACAGGGAGCTCTTATAGCACTGGTCCAGAGTGCAGAACCGCACCGCATCTGCCACTGTCAGGATGGAGATCTGAACACACACACACACACACACACACACACACACACGAAATCAGAAAAACAGAACAGTGTTAATAACTTTATGCATTTAAGAAAAAACTATTATTTCATTTATTACCATTTGTTACCATCTATATGCAATGCTGCATTTGAATATTGTATGTCAGTGCATTTGTCAGCATGCTGTTGTCTATGTGTCTAACTGTGTGTGTGTGTGTGTGTGTGTGTGTGTGTGTGAGTGAGTGTTTGTGTAGTGAACCCCCACCTTATCGTGCTCATCCACGGCATTGAGGATGACGAGGGCGGCGTCTCGTGCAATCTGAAGCTGCGTCTCCGTCACTGACGCCCCGTGATCGATGATCACCACGATGTGCTTGGACTGTGGCCTGACTGCTGTTACATACACCGGCCTGCACACACACACACACACACACACACACACACCATCATTATCATTCGTACATGGCATGAAGCAGCACAGGACATTCCTCCCTGTTATCTGGGCGGTGGGGAAAGCGGATCCATGCAGGCCTGCCCTGACCTGCTCCGGTCTGCTCCGCTCTGCTCTGCGCTGTACTGGGCTCCGTTGGTGGGCTCTGGAGGACCAGGCCTCTCTCACCTAAGGCTGCCCCCCACTCCGCTGTTTTCCTAGGGGATCCGGTTCCAAGAGGCCGCTGCTGCGTTTGGAAGGGCTGCCATGACGGCTGGTCCTTTCTTTCTTTCTCTTTATGCTATCCCCTCCAAGAATGACCCATCCAAGAACGACATGGTATCCTCTTAAAGGGAACCCACAGCTCTTTCTTTCTCTTTATGCTATCCCCTCCAAGAATGACCCATCCAAAACGACATGGTATCCTCTTAAAGGGAACCCACAGCTCTTCTGATTTAACCCACAGGAGCGGCTCATTTGACAGCTATAGTGGAAGATGATGTAAGTGTGTTGATTTCAGTTCAGCATGGCTGCTTCAACATTAAGTGGGAATCAAGAGCAATGATTTGTGTGTGTGTGTGTGTGTGTGTGTGTGTGTGTGTGTGTGTGTGTGTTGTGTGTGTGTGTGTGTGTGTGTGTGTGTGACTGAAATGAACAGAGCATCAGAGATGTATCCCTATACTCTGCAAGACTCATATCTCCTGGTCAAGTGCCAAATTTGATGGCCAAACTTTTCCTATGCCGATATGTGGCGTGTGTGTGTACGTGTGTGTGTGTGTTTGTGTCTGTATGTGTGTGGTGTAACAGGGTGGTCTTTCAACATGAGGACCACACCAGCGACCACAACACAAGCCCGCCAGATTCCAGTGGGCTTTGCTGCTCCCAAGCCCACATTCCAGCCAAGGGCATCCGTGCCCATTGTTCGTCTGAGCAGCAAAGCCCCGCGCCCTCTGAAGAATCCAATTCATTTAGTGCCACACAAGAAGGGCCCCTTTAGTGAGGGGGGGGGCAAGGGGGGACAGAGGGGGCAGGGGCAATAGGTCACCTTACCACGGGGGCACTGCTAGAACCCCTGCACCCCCATCTAGGCTTTTTGTCTTTCTTCTCCCTCTCACTCCATAATGAGTGCTTCTCTCTTTTCTGTGGGTTTTGTGCCTGAAGAGAGGTGGTAACCTTGGGGTGGTTCTCACTGCCCCCCTCAGGCCCTGTGCTAAGTGGCTGCGGTGCCTGAAGAGAGGTGGTAACCTTGGGGTGGTTCTCACTGTCCCCCTCAGGCCCTGCGCTCAGTATGGCTGAGGAGAGGTGGTAACCTTGGGGTGGTTCTCACTGCCCCCCTCAGGCCCTGCGCTCAGTGGCTGCGGTGGCATCCCCTCCTTTAGTAAACATCCTAAAAGTGGCACAGGGGGAGGAGTGGGAACCTTCTTCGGGTGGACAGATTTATTTGCTACACCAAATACGGCCTCATTTGGCGTGAAAAGTGTGTTCTGTGACCCATTTAAGCACAGACGATGCACATAGACATTTATATCTATAAAACATACATATTTTGGTTAACCTGTCTCATAAGAGCAGACAGGGCCTTCAGAGTATTTTTAGACATTCAGTTTTATCCCTGCAGTTCTGCAATAGTGCACATTCTATGATTCGCAAGCACCTTTGAGAACCTTTGCATTGTAAGTAACTGCCCTAAATGGAGTTTGATGTGAATTCAACTTTTCAATTAGAACTGACTTCCATTCTAAGGAGCCATGTAAAGAACCAGTTGTCAATACAACCCCACCAGACACATCCAGAAGCCCTCTGCATCATGTTGGGGTCTACTCTAGTGAAGGGCAAAGCTCCTCTATCTGGTGATCATTCTCCCAGTGAACGTTAGCGTACCTGAAGCTCTTCTATCTGGTGATCATTCTCCCAGTAGCGTACCTGAAGCTCTTCTATCTAGTGATCATTCTCCCAGTGTCTCAGTGAACGTTAGCGTACCTGAAGCTCTTCTATCTAGTGATCATTCTCCCAGCGAACACTAGCGTACCTGAAGCTCTTCTATCTGGTGATCATTCTCCCAGCGAACGTTAGCGTACCTCAAGCTCCTCTATCTGGTGATCATTCTCCCAGTGTCTCAGTGAACGTTAGCGTACCTGAAGCTCTTCTATCTGGTGATCATTCTCCCAGCGAACACTAGCGTACCTGAAGCTGTTCTATCTGGTGATCATTCTCCCAGCGAACACTAGCATACCTGAAGCTGTTCTATCTGGTGATCATTCTCCCAGTGAACGTTAGCGTACCTGCTGCGGTGTTCGTAGGAGCCCTTGCAGAGGAACTTGTGGGCTGGGAAGACGGTGAATATTCCCTCTTCAGAGCTGAAGTATTGCCACTTAATGCCGGGATTCGATTTCAGGTTGTCTGCCAAAACTGGAAGTCGGAGAGAAAGAGAAAGAGAGAGAGCATTAGGATGAGTAACATTTTATACAAAAGAGAGTGCAAACAGTTGGCATGGACATGAGTGTGTCTCTCTGTCTCTCTGTCTCTGTGTGTGTGTGTGTGTGTTTCTGTGAAAGGGACACAGCTGGGTCGGAGAGGATGTCCCTGAAGATGAGTCCATATAAGAGAAGCCCACTCCATAACAAACACAAACACAAAAGAATGGGCAATCAGGCATGCCCACATCCATCAGTCACTCACTCATTCAAACTCTCAGTTATTGAGTTCAGAGGCGAGGGAAGGTGGCAGAGAGGCAAGACAACACAGAGAGGAATCTCTGTCTAGCAAAGTCTCCTTCCTTTCCAAGACAAATCATTCCAACATGGACTCCCATTGTCTCCCTCTTAAAACAAACGAAAGACTAAGAGAGGAACAAATGAAGGAAAACAACCAGAAACCACAGAGGAGGAGAGACACCAGTGAGAGAGAGAGAGAGAGAGAGAAGACCTGACATAGACGGAGAGAGAGAGAGAGAAAGACCTGACAAGGTGACGGAGACTCAGAGAGAGAGAAGACCTGACAGAGACGGAGAGAGAGAGAGAAGACCTGACAAGGTGACGGAGACTCAGAGAGAGAGAGAGAGAGAGAGAAGACCTGACAGAGACGGAGAGAGAGAGTGAGAGAGAGAAGACCTGACAGAGACGGAGAGAGAGAGTGAGAGAGAGAAGACCTGACAGAGACGGAGAGAGAGAGAGAGAGAGAGAGAAGACCTGACAGAGACGGAGAGAGAGAGAGAGAGAGAGAAGACCTGACAGACGGAGAGAGAGAGAGAGAGAGAGAGAGAAGACCTGACAGAGACGGAGAGAGAGAGAGAGAGAGAGAGAGAGAGAGAAGACCTGACAGAGACGGAGAGAGAGAGAGAGAGAAGACCTGACAGAGACGGAGACTCAGAAAGAGAGAGAGAGAAGACCTGACAAAGACGGAGAGAGAGAGAGAGAGAGAGAGAGGATAAGGATAGAGAGACTAGAGAGCATACAGTCTAAAAGTAAGTGTGTGTGTGTGTGTGTGTGTGTCTTTCTCTTTTTCTTTTTCTTTTCTATTTCTGTGTGTGTTTGTGTGTGTGTGTGTGTGTGTGTGTGTGTGTGTGGTTGGTGTGTGTGTGGTCAGACGCGGTTTGACAGGCTCATGGAGCTTGAGACAAAGAGGAGGAGAGCGCAGACACAGAGGCCCAGCTCAGGGGCCAAACAGGTTTAACAGGGTCTCACGCCCCCCCCCCCCCCCCCCCGGAGAGGGGTCTCACACGGGCCCCTCCAGACCAGCCGGAGCGCTGTGTGTGTGTGTGTGTGTGTGTGTGTGTGTGTGTGTGTGTGTGTGTGTGTGTGTGTGTGTGTGCTGTGTGCGAGCGCTGTGCGCTTGATTAATAGCAATGCTTTATGAGATTACTTTATGTGCCAGTGACTCCGCCATCTCACATGACAAGCCGTGCGTGTTAGTGTGCACTCGCACATTCCAAGTGTGCATATGTCATAGCAGACCTACTCCACTCCTTTTAAGCCATGCAATAAAGCTTATACGCGCTCTAGACTTACATGTACAAGGGTTCAAAGAGTTTGGATACGATATTAAACAATGTATGATTGTGCCTTTAAAATTGAGTTAAATATAGCCTTGTCTGTGAAATATCTTCATTTTACTTTAAGGAAAACATGCTGTGTTTGGCCAACATGGCTGTGATAAGTTTTTCATCCATGTCATGTTAACGCCTATCGATTCTTGGAAGACGAGCCGGTGACATCATCAGCGGGGACAGAAAGCCAAACTGGTCTGAGTAAACAAGTGCACTGTCTGCCTCAGGGGGTCATCAGGGGGTCATCAGAGGGGGTCATCAGGTCAAGAGAACCATCAGAGGAAAGGGCAAGCACAAAGCCCAGCTGTTTCCTGTCTGCAGAGCAGCTCAACACACAACACTGCAGAACAACATGAGGAGACGAGAGGCCTTAACGGTTAAGAGAGGAACGTTAAAGGAGATACTGAAACAGAGAAAAGAGAAAAAGGAGAAAAAGAAAAAGGCAAGGGAAAGCTCGGTGCTACTGACCAAACAAGGGCGTGAGGATAGCCTGCTAGCACCATGTCTTTACTTCAGGTCTTTCCTCTTCTCTCACACACACACACACACACACACACACACACACACACTCAGTCAGTCAGTCATACACACGCAAATAGGTACTCCGAACGCAAATGTACGGTTTGGTTTCACCGAATCAAATCCCTGTGATGACCGACATTGCATGACAGAAATAGAGCCTCAGCCTGAACAGCCTATGACCCCCCCCACCCCCCACCACCACCACCCCCCCACCCCCCGCTGCCCCCATCCTTCCTCCTCCCTACCATATATACAGCACCCCTATCAATCTCCGCTGTGTATATACACAGGAACCCCGCCGAGATGCTGACAGTTGGGAAGAATCAGTATACATTTGGCGGCCCGAACGCTTAATCCACCGGCCAATGTTTAGAAAACTCCAGAACAACAGAGAAATAGCAAGGGAGATGAGGGGAGGGGAGGAAAAGAAAAACATTCCCTCAGAGTGCCGACCACTCTCCTCCATCCCGTCTCTGTCTTATTCCCTCTTTTCCAGCTCTCTCTCTCTCTCTCTTTCCCAAACTCCCTCCCTCAGTCACTCGCTTTCTCGTCCTCTCGCTTGGGATCAACTCTTCGGTGGTGCGTTGGCTACGAGTGCTAATTGAGAAGTAACATAATATTACACACGACACTCAGGAGAGCCTTAAAGCACTTAGCTGAAATAAACAGAGGCCTGAAGAGGGCTGAGATAGCGGGAGGGCGCAGGAGGGAGTCGAAGTGAGAGAGAGAGAGAGAGAGAGAGAGAGAGAGAGAGAGAGGCAGACAGAAGTGTAAGCCGCAGATGCAAACCAAAAGGATTCCAGATGATTGCGGTGCAAGTGTAAACAAACAGAACATGCCCTGGAGAATTTTCCACCTTCCCCTTCAAGCCCTCTCCTCTCCCCCCTTTTACAGCTCCTCATTACATTTCTTCAACCTCCTCAGTCTTCCCAGACATCAGACTGTATAGACACTTAATGATGGTTAACACACACACACACACACACACACACCACACACTCATCACACACACACACACACACACACACACACTCACTCATCACACACACTTGCGGACACACACTTATACAAACAAGCACATACACACACATAATATGTTGCACCCCCACCCCTTCCCCATACCCCCCCCCCCCCTCCCCTCCGGCCCCTCTCCCCTCTCCTCTCTCCCTCATTGTTTAGACTAACGTTGGACAAATGTGCCTGTGTGGCCTGGAGGTCAGTACAGGATGACTAATGAAGGCAGGGAGGTAACATGAACCCTTGATGACTGCCGGGAAAAAATAAAGCTTGTGGATGAAGACAAATCGTACCAATCTGTGCTGAGACTAGCCTGAATGAGTGTGAGCGTGTGTGTGTGAGCGTGAGAGTGTGTGTGGTGCGTGTGAGCGTGTGTGTGAGAGCATGTGTGTGTGAGAGCGTGTGTGTGTGTGTGTGTGCGCGTGTGTGTGTGTGTGTGAGCGTGTGTGTGTGTGCATGCCAAGTGAGTGGAATGATGTATTTGTGTAAACTGGTGTTGGAGGAAAAATGACTAGGGCCCCTCGTTGGCCAAGGACTGCAAAAACATGGCTGACCATGCAGCAGTGTTCCTGCCGCTCATGTCAGGAGCCCAGTGTCACTCACAGGGGCCTCCAGAAACACCTCCCTTACTTTGCTTGGGAATCTTACGAACAGATTCACAAAAGGTGCACTCACTAACAGATTATTCTCAAAAGAACTTTCTGAGTCAGCCATCTTAGCCAGCAGTAGATTGGCCCATATATATTCATAGATGGGCGTATATGCCAGCCCCAGGTAGCATACTGCCCTCCCAAAGTAATGATTACCTCTAAGCATAGAACACCATCAAAAACAAGTGTGTGTTTATTTATACATCATCTCCTTTTGCCCAGCCATGGGTACAGGCGGAATTCTGATAAGATCTAAGGCAGAGGTTTGCATGGCTAGACTGGGGTGTATCTGGTGAGAGAGAAGCACAGAGAGGAGAGGTGTGTGTGTGTGTGTGTGTGTGTGTGTGGTGTGTGTGTGTGTGTGGTGTGTGTGTGTGTGTGTGTGTGTGTGTGTGTGTGTGTGTGTGTGTGTGGGAGGCTGCTGGCTGGCCTTGACTATAGAATGATAACAACATACATTTCCTGACGGGAACCGGCGAGGAAGGATCAAGGACAGAGGAAGCCACGCAGCCAGTCTCTGACTTTCAAGTGCGCAAAACAGTGTTCTTAAATCAAACACATGAAAGAGAGGGAGGGAGGGAGGGAGGGAGAGAGTGAGGGAGGGAGGGAGGGAGGGAGGGAGGGAGGATGGGACTGGGGAGATGAGACAGACAGAATGAGAGGGAGAGGAACACAAAAAGACAGCAGAGAGGCCTAATGCATCTCCCAGACCTTTTTTCCATTTTTTTTTATTTTTTTTTCATTCTGTTCAAAAGAGAGAATCTTTTCATGTTTTGCGATTTGATGTCAAGCAAGAAACGGTCTTCTTTTAAAGGTAACCATGACAACAGAACACAAAACACAGTGATAACGGCACTCTGCTTTCAGGTACAAAATTGATGGTGTGCATGTGTGTGTGCGCGTGTGTGTGTGTGTGTGTGTGTGTGTGTGTGTGTGTGTGTGTGTGTGTGTGTGTGTGTGTTCCCCCACCTGAATTGAGGTCTCGTCCTGGATTGAATGCGCGGCTGCTGACTGTTGGCGACAGACGGTCACAGCAAATGGTCTTGGAGACGTTTGTGTTGAAATTGCCATCAAACCTGTGAGAGAGACAGAGAGACCAAGGTGTGGGGAGACAGATGGTAAACATCAGACACGCGTTTGGCCATTTTCCTTTGAAAGCGTCCACAGTTTATTGTGTTCAAACTAAACCTAAGCTTTGGATTGTGGCTCTACTACAACATGACAAGAGCACAAGCCTGTCACCCCAGTCCACAGGGAATGATAATGATTGACTCGAATTAAAGAAAGAAAAAAAGACAGGCAGAAAGATAAATAGACAGATAGGCAGACAGACAGAGAGACAGATGAATGGATTCATCTAATGTGCATATTAAATGTAAAATGTGCCCCAAAACTTTAGCAGCATCTGAAAATATCTGCAGATGACAGGACTCTGAGTTGTATTGAAATTGTGAGGTGTTCTGGGTCGAGAGGAAAGGTGAGAGTAGTCCCCTCTGGTGCTCCTGTGCTGCTAACTACCTGCCCAGACACGCATCCCCACAGTCGCACAAACTGTGCTCTGTCCGTCAGGTAGTTCATAACCCAGGAGGTTGTGGAGGCATCCCCTCTATGTTTTGGAGCTTGGATTCTCTCGTACAAACCACAGCCTCACAAGACTCCACAAGTCAGCTCCCGCCTCCCGTGTTTATGAAACAGGAAGTACTGTGTGACACTTGGAACAGATGCACATCATTCCGCATTAAAGATGTGGCGAGTTGGTGGGACGGGAAGGGTTCTTGGGATGGGATGAACTCCCAGAAAGCCATGTGCCAATATACATATGTGTTTGAGACTAAAAGGAACGAGCGTGTGAGGGAGCGATGAAGAGAGGAGCGTGTGAGGGAGTGATGAAGAGAGGAGCGTGTGAGGGAGTGATAAAGGAACGAGCGTGTGAGGGAGTGATGAAGGAACTAGCGTGTGAGGGAGAGATGAAGGAACTAGCGTGTGAGGGAGTGATGAAGGAACGAGCGTGTGAGGGAGTGATGAAGAGAGGAGCGTGTGAGGGAGTGATGAAGAGAGGAGCGTGTGAGGGAGTGATGAAGGAACGAGCGTGTGAGGGAGTGATGAAGAGAAGAGCGTGTGAGGGAGTGATGAAGGAACGAGCGTGTGAGGGAGTGATGAAGAGAGGAGCGTGTGAGGGAGCGATGAAGGAACTAGCGTGTGAGGGAGTGATGAAGGAACGAGCGTGTGAGGGAGTGATGAAGGAACTAGCGTGTGAGGGAGTGATGAAGAGAGGAGCGTGTGAGGGAGTGATGAAGGAACTAGCGTGTGAGGGAGTGATGAAGAGAGGAGCGTGTGAGGGAGTGATGAAGGAACGAGCGTGTGAGGGAGTGATGAAGGAACTAGCGTGTGAGGGAGTGATGAAGGAACGAGCGTGTGAGGGAGTGATGAAGGAACTAGCGTGTGAGGGAGTGATGAAGGAACGAGCGTGTGAGGGAGTGATGAAGGAACTAGCGTGTGAGGGAGTGATGAAGGAACGAGCGTGTGAGGGAGTGATGAAGGAACGAGCGTGTGAGGGAGTGATGAAGAGAGGAGCGTGTGAGGGAGTGATGAAGGAACGAGCGTGTGAGGGAGTGATGAAGGAACGAGCGTGTGAGGGAGTGATGAAGGAACTAGCGTGTGAGGGAGTGATGAAGAGAGGAGCGTGTGAGGGAGTGATGAAGAGAGGAGCGTGTGAGGGAGTGATGAAGGAACGAGCGTGTGAGGGAGTGATGAAGAGAGGAGCGTGTGAGGGAGTGATGAAGAGAGGAGCGTGTGAGGGAGTGATGAAGGAACTAGCGTGTGAGGGAGTGATGAAGAGAGGAGCGTGTGAGGGAGTGATGAAGAGAGGAGCGTGTGAGGGAGTGATGAAGGAACGAGCGTGTGAGGGAGTGATGAAGGAACTAGCGTGTGAGGGAGTGATGAAGGAACGAGCGTGTGAGGGAGTGATGAAGGAACTAGCGTGTGAGGGAGTGATGAAGGAACGAGCGTGTGAGGGAGTGATGAAGGAACTAGCGTGTGAGGGAGTGATGAAGGAACGAGCGTGTGAGGGAGTGATGAAGGAACGAGCGTGTGAGGGAGTGATGAAGAGAGGAGCGTGTGAGGGAGTGATGAAGGAACGAGCGTGTGAGGGAGTGATGAAGGAACGAGCGTGTGAGGGAGTGATGAAGGAACTAGCGTGTGAGGGAGTGATGAAGAGAGGAGCGTGTGAGGGAGTGATGAAGGAACGAGCGTGTGAGGGAGTGATGAAGGAACGAGCGTGTGAGGAGTGATGAAGGAACTAGCGTGTGAGGGAGTGATGAAGAGAGGAGCGTGTGAGGGAGTGATGAAGGAACTAGCGTGTGAGGGAGTGATGAAGGAACTAGCGTGTGAGGGAGTGATGAAGGAACGAGCGTGTGAGGGAGTGATGAAGGAACGAGCGTGTGAGGGAGTGATGAAGAGAGGAGCGTGTGAGGGAGTGATGAAGAGAGGAGCGTGTGAGGGAGTGATGAAGGAACGAGCGTGTGAGGGAGTGATGAAGGAACGAGCGTGTGAGGGAGTGATGAAGGAACGAGGGAGTGAGGGAGCGATGAAGGAACGAGGGAGTGATGAAGGAACGAGGGAGTGAGGGAGTGATGAAGAGAGGAGGGATGAAAGAAGGAAAAGGACATCGGGGGGGAAACGTGCTCACTTGGAGAATTAAAATGGAGCATGGAATCAGCATGTTAATGTGCAAATGTTCAAAACACCCTTAACATTTAAGTGTGTGTGTGTGTGTGTGTGTGTGTGAGTGTGAGTGTGTGTGTGTGAGAGTGTGTGTGTGTGTGTGTGTGTGTGTGTGTGTGAGTGTGTGTGTGTGAGTGTGTGTGTGAGTGTGTGGTGTGAGTGTGTGAGTGTGTGAGTGTGTGTGGTGGGAGGGTTCCATACAACTGCCAGAGCCTTGCATGGTAAACAGGCCACATCAGAACAGTGTGTCTATGTATTTGTGTGTGTGTGTGTGTGTGTGTGTGTGTGTGTGGAGTGTTTTATTCCACAGGAGTCATCGAGCATTGTTTCCAGGCTGATCGAAAGTGCCCCTCTTGGGACTGCTTGCGCCAACACACCAGCTTTGATCCCCCTCCATCTCCCTCTCTCTAGCAATCTATGGCCAACCTCTTTAACTTTCTGCCTTCCTCTTCCTCTCCCTCCCCCCCACTCATCTGTCTCTAAAGCCCCTTCTCTTCTCTTCTCTCTCTCAAATCCACCCATCCATTCCCCTCATCTATTAAAGCTCTTCAAAATCAAGAGAGAGAGAGAAAAGTCAATAGATCTAGAAATTCCTTCCATTTCTATCAATCCTTCTTCCTCAATCTCTTAAGCCTTCTATTTCATTGTAAATCTCCCTGTCACTTTTAAACCCATTTTATCACAACTATTTAGCAGATATAGCTATTTAGCTTTCTGTCTTTAAAGAATGTGAGTACATTCATGGAAGTTCATTTATTTAAAAAAAAAAAATGAATGCCTGCATATCAATGAATGCTTTTCATCGGTGATCATGCAGAGTGTTTAAGTTGAAGAGTCACCTCCGCCCCTACCAGACTACCGTGCATCATCTTGATACCCTTCCCCCTTCTGCTACCAAATCTAGTATATGGCTATTTCTAAAGTGCACTGGTACATTTTGATTGACAGAAGGGGCAGCCAACCAGGACTGCCTGGCACGAAATGAAAGCTACTGGAGTATCATCTCTTTCATCTTAAGTTAATCTCAAACGGATGAGGTAAAGAACCAAAAGCTGTTGTGTGAGGATCGCTCTGAGAGCTTGCATTGATGGTGATAGTTGTGTTGCACTCCAAAAGGCAATGTATCCTAACATTATAATAATGCACGACTGCGGCGGCAGCTCCGTTAGGAGGCTGTGTTTCTGTTTACTGAATCCCCAAGGGTCTGTGCCTGGTTTAGTTTATGATCAATCACGTGTGCCTTCTTCCAGAGAAAACTAAACCACCACTCCCCCTCACACACACACACACACACACACACACACACACACACACACACACACACACACACACACACACACACACACACACACACACACACACACACACACACACACACACACACACACACACACACACACACACACACACACACACACACACCCTTCGGTTCCATTCCCCACACTGCAGTATCACCCTTAAAACACACACAAACGCTAACACATTAGACTGCAGTTGCCAGGCTGGGGCTGGCTCTCTCCTGATTGACGGCTGCTCTGATGTGAGAAGCGCTTTGAACAGCAGACATTAAATTCCCATCAGGCAGGCTGCAGTCATTAGAATTCTCTTTCAGCACACTTTACATAGGAGGGCTAAGCAAATGCACCAGATAAAAACTGCATTTGCACTGCTCGTTTGAATCTTACATCAAATAAACAGAATAAGCTAGCAAAGGAAAGAGTGAGGGAGAGAGAGATAGAGAGAAAGAGAGAGAGGGGGGGGGGGGGTTGAGGGGTAAGGGAGAGATTAAAGGCAACCTTTCGGCATTTTATTTTTTTCTATCCGTCATTGATTTGAGCCCAACATGTAAATGAGGGTCTGGGCTTAAAAAGAGCCGAATGGAAAATTACGGCACAACAATACTAATGCAGACCTGGAGCTCTGCTCCTTATGCAGGCTGATGAGGAGGCGCCACACATAAACACCCTGGTACTACACATCCCAAACACCACACATAAACACCCTGGTACTACACATCCCAAACACCACACACATAAACACCCTGGTACTACACACACATAAACACCCTGGTACTACACAGCCCAAACACCACACACATAAACACCTTGGTACTACACATCCCAAACACCACACACATAAATACCCTGGTACTACACAGCCCAATCACACACACATAAACACCCTACAGCCCAAACACCACACACATAAACACCCTGGTACTACACAGCCCAAACACACACACATAAACACCCTGGTTCTACACAGCCCAAACACCACACACATAAACACCCTGGTACTACACAGCCCAAACACCACACACATAAACACCCTGGTACTACACACACACAAACACCACACACATAAATACCCTACTGCTGCTGCATCACTGACAATTAAAAAGGCAATGCCTGCAATCATTCGTTATATAGTGAGATCCTCCTCTGTGTGTTGAATATTGACACTGCCTGAGTGGATTCATTGAGAGTGGAGAAGATGACCTTCATAGTGCGCTGTAGAAGTCACAACATGCAATTCCAGATTGCTGATCTGTTTGTTCCTAGTACATTTAATTAATTCCTTGGGTGGCTTATGTCAACTCTGCAAAGGTTTGGTGTTTGCCATTTGAACAAAAAGGAGAGGCCTAGCCTAGTTACTGTGTAGCTGCTGAGAGTGGCTGCTGTCTTTATTCCATTCTTGCTTATTTTCAGTTAGTTCACACACATGACGATGGAACAGATTAGCAGAAAGAGACATGTTACCATATTTCCTAGCTGAATGTAAGGGGGCGCTTTTTTTACTCACACACCAATGAACACATACATTTACTGGCACACACACACACACACACACCCAACTAGGACATTGTTGCTTGTCATTCACTTTTTCTGCACATGCAGTTTTTCTGATGTGTTGAAAGTTCTTGAAGATTTCGTAGGTATTTTTCTACACTGATTTTAATTGGTTTATCTTATTTGGCATAACAATCAAGCAGGAACTGAATAGAATCTCAGGAGAAAAGGAACGAGATGAGGAGCAGGAGGGAGAGAAGAGAGAGCAGAGGGGAGGGGGGGGGGACGGGTTGTAAAGACAGAGGAGGGGGGGGGGGGGGGGGGTGTTTTGGGACTTGGCAGGGGATAGCCCTCTCCCCCAGATATACAGCGTATGAGACATGTGGGTCTGGTCGAGAGGCATTATCACCATGGCAATTTAAGAGCCCTCTTTCGGAGCACTTAAGCCCCCCTTCTCTGGCCTCTCCGCCCCACTCTCAAACAGCGGCTTCATTAGCTCTCACACACACACACACACACACACACACACACACACACACACACACACACGGCTCTACTACTGGCTCCTTCAGGCCTTGGATACAGAAAGAGTGGATTAACAGAGGGCTGGGAAAGATAGAGAGAGTTTGTGTGTGTCACTGTAAGAGGAAGAACAAGAGAGAGAGAGAGAGAGAGAGACAGAGAGGGAGAGAGAGAGAGAGAGAGAGAGACAGAGAGGGAGAGAGAGAGAAGGAGATAGAGAGTTTGTGTGTGTCACTGTAAGAGGAAGAACGAGAGAGAGAGAGAGAGAGAGAGAGAGAGAGAGAGAGAGAGAGAGAGAGCATGGGGAGAATCTAAGTGTATAAGTGAGAGAGTACCAACAGGAGAGGGAGAACGTGAGAGTGAAAGGGACCTACTGTGCGTGAGGCAGATAACAAAGAACACAGCACTGAGACAAACAAGAGGTCTGATAAAGGGAGCAAGTAAAATACAGCATCCACCTCTCCCATTTACCAAACACACACACACACACACACACACAATCCAATTTATTCATACACACATTTACTAACTCCATTTCCCTCATGCATACACACAGAGAGAGAGAGAAAGCCCTACTTTCCTGCACCTGACAGGGTTTGTTTGCTTTCCGGAGGGAGAGAGTCAAGTCTTTGGAGAGAGGGTGAGGAGAGAGGATGAGGGGAGATGAGAGGCGTTTCATTTGCCTGGCTGCCAGAGCAAAGCTCCCAGTGTAGCGACAGCCGCTGTGGCTTCCCTGTACCGGGCTTGCGCTGGAGACAGGCAAATTAGCCGCGTCTGGGACGCTAGCGAACATCACCATCCTTTTTATCTCGAGTTTCTCGCTCCTCTCAGTGACTTAGCAAGACTCATGGAGAGAACGTCTCCCAGCGCTGTGCACGTGGATGTTTGACGAGGCAGCGTAGGGTGGCAGCTAGGGCTGCAACTAACGATTATTTTGGTAATCGATTAATCTATCGACTATTTTTTCGATTAATCGACTAATCTAATGATTATTTCCCATAGCAAATTAAAATAACGACTCAAAATGTTGGAATTTGAATTTCAAATGTATTTGAGTAACAAATGTAATCATAATACATAAATTAAATAGTAATACAAATTAAAGTGGCAATTATGCTTTTTAAAAGTAAAGAGAAAGTGCAAATAAAGTTTTAAAAGTAACTCAAATTAGCAATCAAGCCCCTGCAAGTGCAAAATAACGCAAGAATAACTGGGCTGCAAGTGACATTCAAATTCAACTTATGAAATATATATTTTTTCCACAATCTTTTGTTTGAAGAATGCTAAGTGGAGGAGGTTAACTATTCGGGAAAACAAACGAAAATACAGGCTACTCTGATAATTCACTGATTTACTACATTGCACTTAACATTTATGAAAATAGCCGTTAGCAAGCATCCTCCATGAGACGTTCTGTTTTCCAACATGTAAGCTTAAACCTTACTATAAGTTATAAGATATATCATATATGTCTATGATAATTGCTGCTAGACACTCACTGTTCTTTGTGCTCCCACAGCTCATTCTCTTTGAATACTGGAATAGTGCTTCTTTAACTACTAATAATTGACTATTATTTTAACTACTAATCATTGAGAAAAATGACAACTTTTTCTGTTAGCCATATCTCATATGCAGGCAGCTACCAAAAGCTAGCTTTGTTTATTGTTTCCATGGTAAACATTGAGCCGTCTCAGAATAATTCGCTTTTCAGTCGGCCATTTCTGATATGCAGCACATGAAGGTACGAGAACGGAGGGCAAAGAAAACGGTGCATGATTTGTATGCTAGGCTATTTGCAGATTCTGTTCCATTTTTCTCAATGATGGTCAATTATTATTAGTTAAAGATGCACTATTTCGCACTTCCTATAGTGCATTGCAATGCCGAATGAAAATTACCGGTAGCTCCGCTAGCGTCTGCCAACCAAAAAAAAAAAAAAAATTGTGAAATGAAGGGAGTGAGAGAGCAAGTGAATGAGTGAGAGAGAGAGAGAGAGAGAGAGAGAGAGAGAGTGGGAAAAGAAGAGGAATGAACAAGAGAGGTTTGCAAACAGTTGCATGAGGGTGTGAATTTGTAATCGAGTATGTGCGTGTGTGCACGTGCGTGCGTGCGTGTGTGTAAGTGTGTGTGTGTTTAAGTGTGTGTGTGTTTAAGTGTGTGTGTATGTGTGGCTGTATTGATTAAAGCATTCCTGGGAGCTGGGATGCGGGGGTCTGATGGAAAGCTGACACTGGCGTGGCATGTGATGGACATGAGAGGGGAGAGGGTGTGAGACACGCAATCAACACAGTTAGAGACCACAAGCCAACACTTGGGGGGGGGGGGGGGGGGGGGGTAATGGCAGCTGTTGCTGACCATGCTGAAGGACACAGGGGAAGTCAGATCACACAAATACTTACACACACATGGACACACACACACGGACACACACACACGCACACACAACAAAACACTACGACAATTACTCAGTACCAGAATCATTATTTTAGCGTAACAACAGAGCAGCCAAAGAGACGAAATATAAGGAATTAAATATGTTTTTCATTAGATATGCATGAGCTAGCTTCAGATATGCTGACAGTTCAGGTCCCAGTGGCTGAAGCAAAGCTCCACTTGAAAGCAAGCATGTCCATTTCACGCCTTGGGCAATGGTACGTACCCTGATTGGTTATTCCTCGCGCTTCTGCAAAGGGGCCATTTCAGTTCACGTGCTTCAAAGACTGCTCTTCCCTCTCCTCTTTTACCTCTCCTCTCCTTTCTTCTCTTCCCTTTCTCCTTTCTCTCTCGACTACAGAATGGTTTATCAGTATCATGTATGTATCTATATTGCCACGAAAGGGATTTATTATAATTCAGTTACACCACAATTGTCAAAACAATTGCCATGCTCAGATACACACTTGGGCAAACCACAAGAGCAGAGCTCAGGGCCTGGGTGTATTAATAGCAGGCGGCTAGGTGGAGAGTGACGGGGATCTTTGAAGTCTTTGATGTTCCATCAAATGTTCCATCAAATGTTCCACAATGGGGAAACAGTAGAGGCTATCATAATTCTGAACACGCAAACACACACACACCACACACACACACACTTTCCCTCGACCATATATTTATTATATATTTTATACTTCTCTAACATAATGTATTGATGAGTTTAGTGAACAGTAACCTGACCTGTCCATACCAGCAGAGAGGAGCTTCTGCAATGACGACTGGAGGAGGGAGGTGGAGCTAGGTTATAACGGTTTAATGTGAATGCTGAACATTCCAAAAGGAAATCCTAGTGGGCACTCTTAAAATTAGCATAAAATCTTCTCGTCAAATGAGAAATTGATTCACTAGACGGGGGGTGGATTAACTCCCTAGTCAGATTGGGTATAATACAATTAAGGTTGATGGGTTTATTCGCATAAATTCACATTTGTTACAATTTAATTTGGTGTTTCCGTTGAAGTTGCCCTGACAGCCTTCCGTTGATTAGGAGAGTGTACATTTTTAATTTACATATGACAGCAGATGGAAAACGTGCAGAGACATAAAATATGCAAATGAGTTGAATGGAAACCCAGCTACTGATGCGGTTTATGCGCATTGTAAGCTGAGAATACACATTGGACACATTCGATATCAAGTCTGCAGCAGAGGACTTTACCACAATGAAAGATAAAATGTTACCTTGTAGCTAAAGGCTCCATACAGTTCCACGTAGGCCTAGCCTTTTTCTAAACACGCAGCAGATGTTACAGGTTACAGATGTTTCGTCATGGCCTACATTTCAGCAGCTAATGTTGAGGTTTTGCTCAATCGTTACTATTTCGTTTCGCTAAATCGATACTGTTGTTAAGTAAAATAGTCATTCTTTCATTTTTTGCGTGTTAGCCGGTTATTGAAACGTGACCAGTCAGATTCAAAATTTGCCCAATAAAATAAATCCTTTCCAGACACCTGACCGTTAAGAAAAATATCCTAGTGGAAACTAGGGCTGAACGATTAATTGCATTTGCGATTTAATCGCGATATGATAGAACGCGATTTTCTAACCGCAACGTTCGCGATAAAAAAACGTGGTCACAAAAAAAAAAAAAAACATGTATTATTTTTTTTTTTTTTTTTTAAGATGGTACATTTTGCACACAGTGTTTAAAAAGTGCATGCCTAGTGTTTTTACTTAAAATTACTTTTTTTAAATTACTTAAATGCACAGTGGCAAAGCCACCGATTTGTTGTTCTTGTTTCTGTAATGAGCAGTTAAATAAAAATGTAAAATGTGGGAAAGAATATTTTACACTAAATGTATCTAATATTGTGTTGGTCATATTTAAATCATTCATTACGTTTTGTTGGGAAAAAAAGAGGATAAAAAAAAAAAATCGCATATCGAATCGCAATCGCAATATTTTGGTAAAAAATCGCAATTAGATTATTTGCCCAAATCGTTCAGCCCTAGTGGAAACCCTGGCGTGAGTGTGTGATGGAGTGTGATTTTGTGTCTACTCACTCCATCATGGACGGGGGTATGGCGCAGCAGTCTTGAATGGCGGTGAGTGGCGACGTGAGGTGGGCCGTGTACGAGGCTTCCACCACCTGTTTGTTCCTGTTCACCACGTCCAGATAGCGGTTAAACTTCTCGCGGATCTTCTTGGCCAGCTGGGAAATGAGACACAGAGGTACATTATTCACACAATGCCCCAAACTCCCGAACTCCCAAAAACTCAATGACATAGTACATGCATGCATGCAAAAAACTAGAAGAAAATCAGAAACATGATCTAATCTCACAGGGAACGAAAACATAGAAATGGAATGCCATGATGAAACAAAAGCCATCCGTTTGCCATCGTCATCTACTCCTCGTAACTTGATCGCATAGACCTTTCCAAGCAATCATTTGGTGTGGGCTTAAAATCCTCACTCAGATCCTACAGCGATGCATTAGTAACTGGCACATCGGATGAGCCATCCAAATTTAACAGCAGTTTCAGGAGATCAGTCTACCCTTCAGGAAAAGTCACTGTGTGCTTTGAAGGCCACATTCAATTAACATACACAGGAAGAGGTGTGCTACATCAAAGGGCTTCAGCACAGAGGATGGATGTGTGGGGGGAAAAAAAAAATGAATCGATCAGCATTGAGCAATGACTTGCTTTGGAGACTAGAAGGGGCTCCCATCCCAAAGCTAGTTATCACAGCACAGTGTGAATAGCTACCGGCACAGGATAATGAAATAAGAATTGGACTCCAAATCAAAAAGGGGTGCTCCTGGCTGTTTTGGTTGGTTGGGTCGGGTGTTAGGGCCTGTGCTCTGCATGTCCCTAAAGGGAACTGTAAATGAAGAACTCTGGTTCTCAGAGTGCCGGGGCTTATTTATTCAGGGCCGGGGCTTCCCTGGGGACGCTAATAAGCAACACGCCAGCAGCTTTGAAATAAGGCTCGTCACAGTGGGGGGACATTAATAAAGAGAGCACATGCTGCTTCTCTGCACCACTGCCCAGCTTCTATAGGCCATCCCTCAACCATGACTGTGTGGAAAACACACACACACACACACACACACACACACACACACCCAACCAACTTCCCCTCTCCCTCAAAAACACACACATATACATGTACACAGGCATTCATGCTAGCTCACACACTTAACACCACAGTCTTATGATGGAAAATGAAGAAAACAAGCCACATCAATGGTCCGTGGAAAAATAGAAACCTCAGCCACAGCAATCAGGCTCAACATACCACAATTAGCACCGCCTGCCAAAACGTCTCAGCCAGGCAAGCAACAGAGAAATTTAACACGACCCATTGACCATGCACGCATAAGCAGCCGGCCATGGTTATTACCGCTACACTTAGTTTGTGGTACTACCAAGAACAACATGCATGGAGGGAAAAATCTCCCGCCAGGAGAGGCTACGTGACCATTATCCACTGTGTGGTACTTCTATAAGTGTGGTAAATGGAGACTTGTCCAGGAACTCGTGGGGAGAGGACGAGCGGTTGAATATGGAGGGAGGGAGGGAGGGAGGGAGGAAGGGAGGAAGGGAGGGAGGGATGAGGGAGGCAAGACCACGAGCGATTAGGAACAGGTTACACCACATGAGGCCCTGGGCCTCTACAGCCCAGTGGAAACTCCATCCCTCAGGTGCAGAGGGAGAGATGTGAGCCTGCCGGCCCAGGAGCATTTCAAGCCTGTGTGTGTGTGTGTGTGTGTGTGTGTGTGTGTCTGTGTGTGTGTGTCTGTGTGCGTGCGTGCGTGCGTGTCTCTGCGTGTGTGTGTGTGTGTGTGTGTGTGTGCGTGCGTGTCTCTGCGTGTGTGTGTGTGTGTGTGTGTGTGTGCGTGCGTGTCTCTGCGTGTGTGTGTGTGTGTGTGTGTGTGTGTGTGTGCCCAGAGGGGGGGAAAAAAAAACCTTAATTACTCCTGCTTTCGTACTGAAGTCCTACTACAATGTCTATGCTCCACCACCATGTGCTTTTCATCGAGCACACATGAAAACCCAATGCAGTTGCATTCACCTGTCACAACAGGCCACATGATATGGATCTCAGACAGAGAGGGCAAGAGAGAGAGAGTGGGAACAGGCATGTCTTCTTATCTGATGGCTCAGAGATGGAAACCCTCATCTTTGCAGTCTACAAAGACCTAATTGCATCCTTTGTAGAAAACATCGCTTCAGAAGAGCTTTCCTATAGGTAGCCTACTTTGTTAAGAGTTAAGGAACAAAGCAAAGCTCTCAGGAAATGACAACGCAGTGCTTAATTGCCACCATAGACCTTTCCCCTTCATCTCTTTCATATTTCAATAACCATTTCAACACACGACTCGTAGAAAATTCAACCCTCCCCCCCCAAAAAAAAACCCTCAAGTTGTCCTACAAAAGTAGATGAATTATGGACTGATTCCCCTCTCTGCATGATTATAGCGGTTGGTTAAAGTGGCAGGCACCATTGCACACACGGGCCTCTGTCTTTATGCATCTCATCCCAACTCTTCAGAGAGCACCTCCCCTCCTAACTGGCACCTGACTAGCGCTTAACTTGCACTTCAGCAGTTACATTCCTGCACTTCTTTTTCCTCTTTTCTAGGTTGTTGTTTTTCTAATTCTCATGTAAAGTAGTATTTATTGTTACACCATGCTTTTTTATTGCTCTTAGCTTGACTGTTCTCTCCCTTGTACGTCGCTTTGGACAAAAGCGTCTGCTAAATGACTAAATGTAAATGTAAATGTAAATCTCACAGAAACTGGACGGGAAGTTCAGCAGCTTTACCTGCACTATAACTGAAAGTGACTCGCTCTGTGCAGGGGTGCAGGGGATGTTTTTTGTAAGGGTTAATGGCCGACGAGGTGTCCCGTTATACGAAAATATTGGACAAATATTGGTCTTGCTTATACCACGGATGCCACAAAGGTATTTAGGTAAGCAATGCATGTATAGACCACAAAGCATTTGTTTCAGTTTAAAAAGAAGGCAACATTTTTAGTTTATCCTACTGCTTTATTTTTGTAGTAGGATCATGTTGGATAGTTGCTTGGTTACAATTGATTCCATTGTTGCTAAGCCCAAAATCCTTTAGCTTGCTAGCTGTTCCTGATTCTATGCATTTCCACCTTGCCAGCTTCCTAGTTCATCAGATAGCATGTTATTTAACCATATGTTCATTTGTTCATTAGCTTGCCTGACTACAAACTCTATCGATGGACAGCTTTTCAATCAAGCATTGTAAACTTTGGTTGCTATAGTTACCATTCAACATGTCCAGAGCACTGATATATAATGGTGAAACTTCAAACTTTTTCCCCCTACTTCTACTTCATAGGTGTCCAGTTATTAAGAAATATCAGGACAGGCCAGGAGTACTTCTCGTGTAATCATGTACAATGCTCTTACTTTTCTGCTAAATAGTACAATTATAAAATTCTAAACCTGGGCTAAATACTATCAAAACATGAACTTTCCTAGTAATGCCTGACCTGACTGCAACATATAGGGTGGTGCTGCTGAAAGTTCCACTAATGGCTGCTAAAGTTACACTAATTACAGAAATGAGAGGAGTTGCCAGTCAGAATTTGGATCTCTCTCTCTCTCTCTCTCTCTCTCTCTCTCTCTCTCTCTCTCTCTCTCTCTCTCTCTCTCTCTCTCTCTCTCTCTCTCTCTCTCTCTCTCTCTCTCTCTCTCTCTCTCTCTCTCTCTCTCTCTCTCTCTCTCTCTCTCTCTCTCTCTCTCTCTCTCTCTCTCTCTCTCTGAGGGTAAGTGGTGCCTGCAGCCCCAAACACCACGGGGAGAGCTGTTCACTAATGGCTTTTGGGCTGGCATGGGCACTCGCCAACGTCGGCACTGAAACGTCACAGTCCACTGAACAAGAGGTATGAGCCCGGGATGGACTGCCAGCTTATTTCAGAGAGGGGGCGAGTCAGGCACAGTTTTCACAAACCCATCCAAACCGGCCTTAGGAGAAACCAACCGAACACTGAGGCCTTCATCCCGGGTCTTAATTAGCATTATGAGATTAGTGGGCTATGCTAAGGTTGTCAAATAAAAACGCACATGAATTTTGGGATTCTTTTTTTTCATAATTGCTACTTGAGTGTTACTTGGCCTATACTGGCCACCAGATGCATCGCACACACTGGCCTTTATGAGACGTATTGGACGTATGAAAGGAGATTGTTGTGCTACTCTGGTGTGTGTGTTAAGGTGATCATGTCAAGTGTAAGAGTAGAAAACTATGAGAATCAGGTCTTCTATAAGCGCAGTAAAACAGAAGATCATTGATGGTTGTCAGCCATAGCCACACCTTAATAAATCCAGACAGTGCTTACCTGGACCACTCCAACTGCACTGCACAGGGCACAAGACAGTGACAGATCACTTGGTGAATGTTTCCCCTACACCTATTGAACTGAGCATGGGACTAGCCTCCACCACAGATGTCAGCTAACCCACAACCATCCAGAACCTGCACACACAGTATCCAAAGGCACAACCACCTAGAACCTGCACACACAGTATCCAAAGGCACAACCATCCACAACCTGCACACACAGTATCCAAAGGCACAACCACCTAGAACCTGCACACACAGTATCCAAAGGCACAACCACCTAGAACCTGCACACACAGTATCCAAAGGCACAACCACCTAGAACCTGCACACACAGGGTCACCTCAGTTCCTCAAACACAAACTGTGATGGGACTTTAGTTTAAATAATTACGGGTTTGGAATTGCTCAATATAAATGGTGGAAGTGGGGATGCACCTACAATCAAATTGTATCATGTTACAGCTTTTATGACACAAAACATGTACGTGTCATGCCAAGAATGATAGGCTCTCATTTTCACATTTTCTCTTTTCAAATCCCCTCCGTGTCAAACACTATAGCCCACCTCAGGCCAGTCGGGCAATAAATCTAACTGGAGGTTGGAAGCACAACAACAAGCTCAAAACAGTTTGCTCTTTTCAAAAAGTTTCACTTGTGGAGGTGCCAGCAAGACTGCGTGCGATTTGAGCAATGTGGATTTCAGCACTGCTGATGCAAGCTGACAGTCTTCAGCATTGGAGTCATTTTCAGAAGCTACACCTATCCATGGTAGCAGCTATAATACCAGAACAAAAGCCTTCATATCTGGGGCATAATGCTGAGCTTTACGTGGAAGATGTCCCAGCAGGTAGCTGTCTGCATCATTCATATCGAGAGAAGTCTGGGGAATCGTGCTAGTTAATTAGCGTACGGGGTGTTGACAGACAAGCTGCCAACGAGCTCCTTAATCTTCCGCTCGCAGACAGCAAATAGCTGCAGGTAATGTGGGGGAATAGCAGACGGCACACAATGACTTCTCCTCGCAAGCAGGGATGAGAGAAAAACAACCTGCCTATTCTTGCTTATGGCTCCTGTAATGATTGGAGAGGGGGTGAGAAGCACACACACACACACACACACACACTAACACACACACACACACACACACAACACAGTCTGATCTGGATGCATATGAGTGGGGGGAATTGGGTCAGCTGCCAGGTACACTGTGGGATGCCCAATGGGTACCACAGCAGCAAGAACAGACACAACTTTGCATTGAAACAAACAAAGAAAAGACAGAGACATAGATATAGACCGTAGGGCTGCTTGATTATGGCAAAATCGTAATCAGAATCAATATTTAGGTCAATATTGAGATCATTATTATTTAACACCATAAGCCATTCAGTGTTTCCCCTAGGATTCCTTTCAGCAGCGGGGTGGTTGTGAATGCAGACATGAGACCTGGAACCTCTGTGTTTTTATTTAGTAGCATTTGTTTTACTTCATCAGTAGTAGCATTATCA
Source organism: Clupea harengus (assembly GCF_900700415.2). Taxonomy (NCBI): domain Eukaryota; kingdom Metazoa; phylum Chordata; class Actinopteri; order Clupeiformes; family Clupeidae; genus Clupea; species Clupea harengus. The sequence continues at coordinate 2,816,464 of NC_045161.1, read as the reverse complement.
ACAATACATATTGTGTTCATACTATTAAATTATAAGAACGTAGTCCTACACTGATTAATAGTTCATGTTCATGGTTCAGTTTTTTTATACTCAGTTGAAAAGATAAGAATGTAAGCCTACACTGATTAATGCACAGCCAATTGAATATATCTTCTGGTTTAGGTTATAGGTTATGTATCGTTTTTGTATCAACCCAAACTGAGTTGTTTATGTATTTATTTCAGGTAACACGTGATAAATAAACTTTTCATACTAAACACGTTGATGAATGACAGATGAGATGAGATGCTAATGCTAGATCTGGGACTGACTTTTTAGGCTAGCCTTTAAGCTTGTATGCTACTATAACTGAGAAAAGTGTCTCGAACAGGGTTAAGAGAGTTCCTACAGCTCCTCCATGTACAAGCATTGTGTTTCATCAGATGTGGACATTGGAATGCGCATAAGAACCGTCTAAATTCAAAATTCATATCTCCGTGTTAAAAAAATTCCCAACCACGCACCACTAGTCTTATACAGTAGGCTACTCCCTTACTTAACTTCTGTCTGACATTCGTTATTGCCTGCTTAGATTAGGCATGTAGCATTCAACTATACTATCTTTGGCTTGCTAACGAATGAAGCGCCATGTTTCGTCATGAATATTAAACCGCGTGAAGCCAGTGGCGCTACTTATTCAGAGGCGGAGAGGGAGTTTGGGCTTTTAGTGAGGAGTGAAAGCGCACCGTAGTAAAGGAAATGAGTCCGCTACATTTATAACACAAGACAAAACGAGAACATGATCGCAAAACGGAATACAGCACTGTTTCATCTCGGCTACATTGTTTTCATAATCGTTGGAAGCCATGATCTTAATTGAAATTGAAATTGTATTAATCGCACAGCCCTAATAGACACACTCTCCTCCATTCATACTTCACAAAATACCGTCCAATTTGAACTTGTTCCAAGGAATCACTAGACTAAAGTGACCCTTTATGTATGACGCTTACTTATGCTGACAATTGCATTCAAGCAAAGGGGAGTGAAGTCAAAATACTGATATATTCCAAGGGAGCAACAGAATGTTTTCTAGGAGGCATGCTTTATTTCACCGAAGCAAATCCCAGACAACAGATAATACACAAAGCAATACCACCACAGCGACTCTGATTGCCCAGGAGATTATTAACTAAGGCGAATCCACGTTGACCCAAATTGCCTTCCAGGTTGTCCATGACTGTGAGCTAATGACCGCACTCTTCAAAGCGTCTTTTATCTCCAGCCAATCAAGCCAGCGGCAATTAAACCCGTATGTGCACCAAGGCCACTGCTTTTCCCACAGACACCTCATCCACGAGACACCTGTGTGAAGTCCTGGCCGTGCGCCGTGACCCGCTGGAGTAACCCCAGACTCAAAAGGTAGACGGAGCAGAGCTTTTATGGCAACCATGCTTGTTAAGAGGGCCTGGTGTTATCTGCCAGTGGGGGCAGAAATTTGTTTGCCGGGCAGCAACACACAAAATGGCCTTCAAAAAGTCAAACAGACTGCAGCTGTAGAATTTTAATGGTGCATCACACTCTCTTAAGTTGGGGCAATCCCACACACACACACACACACACACACACACACACACACACACACACACACACACACACACACACACGAGAGGCAAGTAAGATATGATCATGACTCACCTGCTGCACCTCAGTCTCTCCGTTTGAAGTCTTCTCGGTGTACACAAAGGAATCAAAAATTCTCTGTAAGGCAGGAGGGAGAGAGAGGAAAAGGATCCTAGTTAATATGAGCCACAGGGTACCAAAACATTTCTGCTAGATGAAAGGACAAAATGACTCAACAGAGTAATGAGCAAATATATGGCTGTGGATAAATCCAGGATTGGTAACACTATTTATTTCACAGTTTCATCTGTAATAATATGCATGTCTATCCAAAATACGGCAATCTTTACATATGAGGCTGGTAGGTTCACCTACTAAACTCCTATCTGCCTCCGGCACCTTCTTCCTCCCTTTCCTGGGACTAACCCCTAGACCTACTGGTCTGTCACCTGCCTTAAACACCACCTCTAAAACAACTGGTCTGCCACCTGCCTTAAACACCACCTCTAAAACAACTGGTCTGTCACCTGCCTTAAACACCACCCCTAGACCTACTGGTCTGTCACCTGCCTTAAACACCACCCCTAGACCTACTGGTCTGTCACCTGCCTTAAACACCACCCCTAGACCTACTGGTCTGTTAGCGGTCCAAAACACCACCCGGGCCACCACTCTCTCACACTTCTAGGACTGTTTATTATTTATTACAACTGCTTGACATTCGATCTCTGCTACAAGGGCACAGCCGTTCGTCATGTTTCTGTCACCGCTGTGGACTGTACTGACTCTTCCATGTGGTCTCTGTTGTCTGCCATGTACTGTCTTATACATCCAGCTCTTGTGTTCTTCTGCCATGCCTAGTTTAGGAATCGTATTGTAAATGTAAGGCAGCCCCTTTCATCCACCACAAGGTAAGACGCCGTGGGTAAAAGGGAAAGAAATGTTAGGGGTTGCAGCAGTGTTAGGGAGAGAGTTCATCAGAGTGCCTTTTAATTGAAGTCTGAAGGTCTTTATGAGCATACTCTCTGCTTTCCAAGTGCACATCACAAACCAAGCACACAGCTGTTACCACCAAACTGCTTAGGAGTCCCAAGGCCAGTATCATCAGATATTCAACCAGATACAAGCGGAGAGCTGCAACTACAGCAAGAGTTTGCAAGTGAAATAATCAACCCCCCCCCCCCCCCCAAAAAAAAAAACGGTCACGCAACACTCCCATCAGAAGTGCTGCAACTCCCTCAGTCTCTGCATGACTGCACCTCTGGATTAGTCCACTGACACTCTTAAAAGGCTCTGTGGCCAGTCCTTCAGCGTGGCTCTGAGCCAGAAGACAGGAACGCTCTGCAGTTTCACTTCAGGGTGGTGGTTTAGGAACCCTGGCAAGGAATGTTTTTGAAGAAGAAAAACACAGCCCGCCTCGAAGTGCAAGCCCTTCATCTAGTCAATTCACAGGTAATGGTCCATTTCCTGGAGTTATGCCATTCCCCTCTAAACGATGAGAATTACGATAATTGTACTTTACTTATATAGTCAGAGATCCTGCTTGTTGTTAACAATTGGCAACAGGCACTTTACCTTTGCATGGCATATGCGTGGATGACCTACTTTTCAATGGGAACACCCTGTTTTTAAATACACCAAGTGATTTAATGTAGTGAGATTCCTTTGCACCTAAATCTCACCATTAACTCTTCTCATAAGAAATAAGAAACTGCACTAGCAAAATATTGGCCTTTTAAATACAGTAAAAAAATAAATGACCTATTGCACTTTCATCTTATTGCACGGTTCTCTGTTCATCTTGGCCTCTCTGTCTAGGCAGACCAGGTCCACAGTTGCCCTCCTCCCAGGCACTTCAAAATCAAACCCTCTCACTTAAGCTCAACACCAACACCACCCATGTCTGAAAACCTTTTGAAAAAAAAAAAAAAACCCCAGGAGGGAATAAAAAAAAAAAAATAAAAAAAAAACTTAACACCTGCACTGTGTGGCTTTTCACACTTTCACACAGTCAGCGGAACAGCTGCTCTTAGCGGGCACAAACGCCACCCCAAACATCTGGGGTCGAGGGCCGCTGCCAGGCTCGCACACTCAAACAAACTCGAGCAAATGTTTGCTTAGGACGGCGGGCAGGTGTTTTGCTGTAAGAGTCTCCGCCCAGGTTTTGCCATGGAAGGGGTGATGCTTGTTTTCTCTCCGTCCACACCTATTGTCGCCAGGGCACAAGTTACCCAGAATCCCAAGAAACAACACACCGTTCTGGAATTCTGCAAGGGGGATAATCCTCGGTGAGAATGACAAGGTTGGAACTGTCAACACAACCTGGGATGGATCACAGCTGACTTCCAAGACCAAAATCAAGAGGAGACTTGCCAGGCTTTGTGATGGCTTTTCCAACCACTCACAAAAGAAAACCTGCTGGACATCTTACTAACAGGGGGAATGGATTTGCTTTTCGCATTTATTGTGCGTCTTAGTGATGAATGGTCAAGAAGGGGGGGGGGGGTAAAGAGAACACAGGTCAAAAACCACACACACGCGCATAGACGCACACACACACAGAGAGAGAGACTAAAGCAGTGGAATTTTCATTGCGGAAAAAAAAGTGTTTCCAAAGCGCTGACCAGACTGAGTGATGTGTGAGTGAGCTCCAGCGCGGCGTGGAGAGGCTTCAGCTGTCGCACCAGTGGAAAGATAACAAAGTCGGTGGAGAGAACGAGAGAAAGGAAAACCTCGTCGTTTTCAGGCCCAGCTCATAAAATAAACACGGGCACAAACACAAACAGCCAACCTCTCGCGTTCACAGCACAGCCCCCGCCGCCCCCCGCCGCCCCCCCCTCCCTCCTATGGCGTAGCAGGTTTGTTTTCCGAGCTGCTCGCGCAGCCTTCACAGCTATGCCCGGGGCAGGCAGGAATTTCACAGCATGAAACCAGAGACGCCGCACCGAAGCTGGGACACCACATGTGGGACGGTCCCTGGTCTGAGCCGCCAGAGAGGACAGACCCAGACCCAGACCCAGATCCTTATCCCTAAACCCTACAAGTCTTCCAAGACACCAAAGACAAAGTGCCCCTTGGTTCTTGGAAATATGGGCTTAGCCCGAGTACAAATGTCTCCTACTTAGGGTAGGTAGCATCAGAACAGACCACCAAATGGGTCTGGGATGAGTGGGTGGTGGACTGTATGCACTGAACCCTAGTTCAACACAAGATCATTTTACTCACATTTAGGAGCGATATGAAGCTTGGGGTTTGCCTCACTATAAACTCATAGGAATGGCAAACGTACTCGCTCTATGAAGAGAAGAAGAAGAGGCCTTTGCCCTTCACCGGAGAAAGGAGTCCATCTGCAGCTGCTTTGGCTTAGAATATGGTGGCCATAGTAGTCATTAATCTTGTCAACCCCAGGGTTAATCTCGCCCGCAGTTGAATAGCTGTCTGGAATGGCTGAGCCTCATGCTGTCCTTGATCTCAGCTTTCTGGGGGTCCGCCATTCCCCCTCAACACAGCCATGGCAGCAAGGGCATCAGCTCCCAGCTAAACCTCCGTCATGGCCCCTTCCAGGACTCCGATCCACCGCCCATCCCTCCCCCAAAAAATATGAGAAATCATTCAGTGATTGAAGGCACAAAGTCAAAAACCATTTCACAAGATTCTGTTTGTGAAAGATCCATACATTATATGCCATTTCAATACCCTGCTGTTTCTTCTAAAAAAAAAACCAGACACAACACTGCTCCACTGAAGCATGTCCATTAAAATGGTGCGATGGAGGGGGATAAACCTATTAGCAATTCAGCCGTCTTCAAAGGCCAGGGCCTCCTTACCCTAATCCACATTCATGTGGAATTGTACCAGTGAGCGAAAGGGTGAAATCTCACAAAGTGCCAAACAGGAAAGGTGCCCTAATCCCTCTATTTAGGGATGTGTGATCATTCTCCACAGGTAATCCAGGAACTAGCCATCTCTTCCCATTACTAGCAGACATATTGGGTATCCATTTTGTAAAACCCACACCCTCTGCTCCGCCCTCTCTCATTGTTCATGGTTGTCTCGCCTATTGTTTCTATCTCTTGGTATTTTTCTTTATACATCCTGCTTCTACCCAAACCTCCTCCATCATGAGAGGGTCTGTCCATTTTAAGAAAGCTAGGCCACATTAGCCACCCCTTTTCTGTAGGTTTTAACTAGCTTAACTAGCTCCGCTGAATTGAGAGGTATTCTGGGAGCAAGACACTTCAAATTGGAGATGTGTAGAGAGAGGAAAACCAAAAAAAAAAAACGAGGGGAGAGAGAGGATGGAGTGAGGAGAGAAAAGAAGAAAAAAAGCGGATGGAGAGCGAGAGAGAGAGAGGAAGACGGGAACAGACAGCCCAGATGAAAGGGCAGACAACAGAAGCCTGCCGTGGAGATGCAGCCCAGGCTTCCTCCTGCAGGTAGCCCGTCTCCATCTCTCCTCTCCTCTCCACTCCTCTCCTCCCCGCCTCACCTCAACCCCCACCCCCTCAGCCAACATGCTCATTGCACTACAAAGGGCCCGGCTGTGATTGAGGCATCCTTGCCTTCCCTCTGATCTGATTTTTCTTTTCTCTCCCTCTCTCTCTTTTTCTCTTGTTCTCTCGTTCATTTTTCCCTCCCTCCCTCTCTCTCTCTCTCTCTCTCTCTCTCTATTTCAAGCTGCTAAGCATGTTTTCTGTCCCTGCACCTGGAGATGGGGGGGTGAATGAGAACATTGTTCTCATCCTCAGATACAAAAGGCCTCACAGTGAACAGAACGCAACAAACAAACAAATTAAAAAACATCTCCATTTTGTTTCTGGTCATTTCAAAATGAGCTTAGGGCACACACATGAGCAGACCTTAGAACAGGGGTGGGCAATTCATTTCCCCAAGGGGCCACATGAGATAGTGGGACTGTTGTGGAGGGCCGGACCAATAGGCTGAACTCAATTCTGCTCAATATAAGTTGTATCTCTTTATACAAAAACATTAAATTGTATGGTTTTGATTAACTGCTACTGGTAAGAGTAGATGTTACATTTAGGCTATCAAAAAAAATTGGTGTAGGCATAGTAAAAACGGCAACATTATTTAATCAACATTCACCTAAACGATTTTGAAAATGAGCATGTTTTTGCAGTATTAAAGGTGTTCCCAGACGATCAATACACATGGCGCACACACACACACACACACACACACACACACACACACGAGAGCAAGCTTGCAATGCAATATTAATATCATTTTTTATCAGTGCAAATGGTCGCAGGCACGCCCACACGCACGAATGTAGGTACGGAAATAAAAAATATCCCGCTTATTATACAGTTACTTGCCAAAACAATAGAAGACATTTCTCCAAAATACCTCTTTTTAAGGATTTTGTTGCCGTTTAGTTCTTCACGCAAACGCGAAGCAACCCACCTTCTGACTTCAAGTTTCAATGACTTTCAGTTACGTTAAATGATTGCGGAATGATGTGAAAGATGTGAATTAGAAGCACAAAACCCGTTGCCAATGACTGCAGTCTTACATATTTTGCAGCAGTGAATTTACAGACCTGCCAACGTTGGGATGGCCCATTCAAATCAACAGAACTTTTTGGAACATTCTGAAGAGCCGTATAATAAGTACAGGTATTTATGTTTGATTCCTAATTTACAATTGACCTCCGCGGGCCGCACAGGGACAGCCAACGGGCCGCAAATAGCCCTTGGGCCGCACTTTGCCCAGGTCTGCCTTAGAAGAACCTTCTGTAACATCACGCCCAATGAAAGGAAAGGCATCCTAATGAATCTGTCTCCATTCCAGATCTTTGCAGAGTAGGTTGCCTAATTAAATGACTGGTCTCAACGCCTGCCAGATCGCCTGGACTATTTCTGAAATCAGAGGGAGTCAACATAATTTGTTAAAGCTGCATCTCTCCATCACATTCCACAGTCCCCAGGGCAACAGTGCACTGTGCCAGCCCCCCCACCTCACAACTAGTCCTTGCCACGACTCTTTGAAAGCCTAGAGCCATACAGTTCACATTACTCCCCTCCACAGTCTGAAATACAACCAGCGAATCAGTCGAACGCTAGTACATATGTTTTGTGTGTGCGCAGAAGTGTGACTGTGTGTAATAATGTGGGGTCATGGTGCTGGATTACCACGAAAAAAAAAGAGAGATTATAGGTTGAGAGAATAGTTTTTGAAAAACACATTTCAGTGAGTCCATTAAGCGTACAATTTTAAAAGCGGTGCGCAAACATCAAGGACTTAGCACAAGCCTGGAAGAATAATGACCAGGGTTTCCACAGCAACCACTGTGCAATATAGACAAAACATCAGGCCCTCGTAAAGTCTCAAGGCCTCAGACAGTGCTCGGCCACGCATTGGCTGTTTTTATCATTCATATTGAAATGACATAAATGTATTAAATCACTCTATCAAGTTCAACAGCAAAACCAAACTCTTTTGAGGCTGCATATCAACCATTATATACGTAATGGCTGCCTAAAGATCAAAAACTGCAGTGAAACATCAGCATTCACTCCCTGCACCCGACACATACACAGTACAATACTGTCAATGTATTCACTTATGCACTTTATCTCCGTCTCACATATACGCATTAACTGACTTCCATTCATATGTGGACACACACACACATAGTCCATCTTTCTAATTATCTTGCCTGTACACATACACAGTGGCATAACCCTTCCATATACACACACACACACACACACACACACACCCTCTCTCCCTTTCATGCACACACACACACACACACACACACACACACACACACACACACACACACACACACACACACACACACACACACACACACACACACTCTGAGAGAGAACCAGAGAGAGTGGGGGAAGAAGAGCAAGAGCGAGAGAGAGCGACTAAGAGCACAGAGGATAGTGCTGACGAGGAGTCGGCTCCTACAATAACAAAACCCCTTTTGTGAAAACAGCCCTGGCCCCACAGTGAGGCCCGGTCACAGAGCGGATCCCCCCAAAATCCACTCAGAGATCTCAACCCTGGGCCGGAGCCAGGCCCACTTTCCCCTCGCCTCGCCTGCCCAGCAGACAGAACGTAATGGTTTCCACATGTGTGTGGAGGGAGGAGGAGGAGGAGGAGGGGAGAGGGAGGGGGAGGGCTGGAGGGCTGGAGGGGTGGAGGGTGGGTGAGTGATTGGGTGGGGGCGGATTTGGAGTAAAGGAGTGGGAGCAAAAAACAAATGACAACAGTTGAGAGGACCCAGGGGTTGATTACGGTCTGATTTCCACACGCAGACATAACCTGCAGGCCTTCACGCTCCATACGATAGTTTGGTAAAAAAAAAAAGAAAATGAGGTAATAGCACTTGTGGAAGGTTTGGAATGTAGAAGCAAGGGGGTGGAAGAGTCTACATGGAGTACAAGTATATGTATACATTTCAACTCCGTCTGAAGAATTAACAACACTCAAGGCCCTATAACGATGTGGTGACTGAGGGAGGGGAGAGAGGCACTGGAACACCAAAAACTCAGCTCTTGCTCTCACTAAAGAGCCGTGATCAGAAACGAACGTCTGATTAATGCTTGATGGCAGCTTTAGAAAAACATTTGTAAACACAGAAAGGGGAATGCCTGCAAGCATCTGGAAACGAAACAGATTCAACAATCAACAGGCCATTTTGCAACCTATTTGTAAGCTGGCAACCATCTAGTCCTAACCATGCTTGGGGATTCAATCCCAGACGTTTCCCACTGAAGAAAAAAAGGACTGTTTTTCTTCTTTTTCGGCACAGTGGAGGTAAATATGAAAAGCAATTCCGTGTCCTCTGATGTGTCCTGTGGATAGGTGGTAAGACAATACAAAGCCAGTGGTGCCGGGTTTAACCGACGACAGCCCGCCTTCACTTCAAACACAGAGCGCCGCCGCTAACAGCCTGCTGTAAAGCAAGAAGAAGAGAGTGGAGCGAGAGGGTGGGAAGAGAAGAACTGAAAATCACATGTCCCTCTGACATTCCCCTGGTCCCTTCATCCCTCTGGATACACAGGACAGCCGCCCCCTACTTCCTGGCCTCACCGACAAGAGCTCCTCTCGGGCCCTCCTCCTCCTAACCTGCAGACAACTATGGAGGCTACAAATGTGCAACGACAGATCCAATCAAACTCAGCTCGTGGGTGGAACTGCATGGGGGCCACAGTAAGGCATAGAGTTGACATTTACGATGGGGGGGGGAAACCTAAAGCTCCTAGTGTGCCATGAAAGGTTATTGACGATAACCATTCCAAAGACAGGGATGGCCCGACTCTCCTCTGCCTTTTACCAAACCATCTCATATATATCTGCAGAGATTGCTTGGGCGTGTCTTCAGTCAGCTCAAGTCGACACACTTACTTGAAGCCAACAGTGGTGCACTCATGAAAACCGTTCAGCTCGCTCTGCTAAACAAGTCATAAATTGAGTGATGAGAAAACTACAAAAAGTCAGTCAATCTTGCCAATACAGTACGTGCCTGCAAACGCTCCTGCAGAAGCTCAGGACCTTAATAGCATCTCTGCCTTTCTCTCTGCAGTGCAGCCAGTGGAAAACAAACTGACGTCAACAACGTGACACTCTTGAGAGCTCCGAGCCCGTCTTGGCAGACTGGTGATCTGTGAGCGGGTGTCAGTCTCCAGGCGGTGTTTATGATGCTGTAATCAAGAAGGTGCAAGGTGGAGGGCAAGGGCTTCACGTTAGCGTTAGCTTCGGGCGCGAGGAAAAGGGCAGCAGCAGCAGCGGTGGTCAAAGGGGGGCAAGGGGCTATTGAACCTTCTGGAGGGGGGGAGGCGGGGAATGAGGGCTAGGGTGTCCAAACACACTCCATTCAAGAGCAGTCCTTTTTTTTAACGGCCTGTCAGAGTGAAGGATGAACCCTGAGATCACACATAGACGCCGGGGCACCTCCTCTGCTCGGAGCGGGGTGAGAAACCAAGAGATTAAACAGAGAGGGTCGGACGTGGTTGCTAAGGAACTTTACGGTGTTGTCTACAGGTATATAAAAGGAAAAAAATCTGAGCACTGAGGCTAATCAAAAGAATATGCTTGAATCCAGACTTCCAAGGGGGGGGGGGGGGGGGGGGGGGGGGGGAGAGAAATGAAATAAATAAATAAGTAAGTAAACCCTCCCAGACACTTCATTTGCCAGCTGTGTGGAATTTAAGAGCGTATATGGCATCGATGTGATTTTTCCATATGCTTCCAAAAGCTTTTCTGTTGCCTTCACATACCCCAGAAGATCAGCAGCCACAACCAGGTGAGCACAAAGAGGAGTGGGTTCCAGTCATGAATCCAACGCGTGTTCTCAATTTATTTGGCTTCTCAGTGGGGCAGTTTACGTGTGCGGTCGTTTTCAGCGACCGACACACTGACTCCCCCGTTGGCACTGATGATGGTAAGCTACCACTTCCAGCCCCTGTGCCCGCGCTCCAGCCCACAACGCCCACAGCCGGCCAGTGCCAGGCCAGGGTACGTACAGAGCCCTTTGCCCTGCCGTCTCGCCCACACAGCCTGGCAGAGGCGGCGCTGCCCTCTGCACACATGTCAGTGTCACGGCCCAGTGTCACACCCTGCAGCTGCCAAGTCCATACTGAGGTTTTTCACAGCAGCATGCTACTGAATGAGGAGTACCAGAGAGAGAAATAGAAACATTGATGAGACAGAGACAAGGACCTAGAAGGAGAAGGAAGTGTGTGTGTGTGGGTGTGTGTGTGTGTGTGTGTGTGTGTGTGTGTGAAAGAAAGGATGAGAGATAGCGTGATCAAGAGACGGAAAATATGTGCTAGAGGTGAAAACAGTAATAAACTAAAAGCTTCCAAAAGGTTAAAAGGGAGATGCAGAAAACACACACCCCTATAATATTCACGACACATTTGCGATACCCTATGCTCTGCATGGGAAAGAGAACTCCGCTCTCTGCTTCTAGGCGACGAGAGCAGACTTTTCCACATAAAGCTGCTTATTCGCATCGAAAAACGTCCCTCCGAGTCTCCTCAAGAACACTGGAACAAGGCAATCAAACGGCATCTGAAGGCTCGTTAGGCGGAACGATCCAGAAGCGGGCGGCCAAAGCAAACTGGCCGGCGTACCTCGGGTGTGTCTCCGATCTGCTGCGTGGCTCAGCGCAGGTTGCCCTGGCAGACGGGGGGAGACCTCATCTGCTGCTAGTGAACCACATCGCTTGGCACAGCCACGTGTAAGAGGAGAGGAGTGGGACGGAAGAAAAAGAGCTACGGAACAAGGGAGAGACCAGTTGAACAAGACAGCAAGCCAGGGAAAAAGGAGGGGAAAAAACGACTGATGAATGAATGCGGGGAAAAGAAAGGGCACAAGAGTTTTGCCTGGTTGTAGGGTGGTCTCCACCCCCCCCCCCCCCCCCCACCTACCTCCCCCTCCCCATCGTACTTTATACGGGCGAGTGAGATCATGTCTTCCAATAAATGCTCATAAAGGAGGTCTTTGTTTCATTGAACTCCCTGGGGGCCAGAGATAACAAGTACGGCGCTTTATGGACAACACATGTGGTCGATGCTCGCTACATGACTCGGCCGTGAGGATCGTGAGGATGGTGATCTGGACACTTCAGAGGTGTGCTGCTGCTGCTGCGGCGGCTGCTGCTGCAGGTCGGGCCTGGGCTGGGCAGGGAGAACTCTGGTTAGGCTGCTGCAGCCAAAGCTGTCCTAGGGTGATTAACATCTGCTCAGGTTTGTGTTGGCCGCGGAAGGTAAAGGGAGAGGAGGGGAGCAACCGCGGAGAAAGAGGAAGAAAAACATCAGCCCCTGGCTGGGGAAATGATGGAAGCACAGGTCTTATACACACACACACACACACACAAACAACTACAAAGTATTCAGAGAAAGCCACCACACACACACACACACACACCCAACCACAAGAAGATCTGTGCGGACATGGATACACTTGCGTAAAGAAACCCTAAGTTGACAATGCACCCTTGCGCATCAATTTTCTCATGGAGTGCGTTATGGGAGTGCGTTATGGGAGCGCACTGCTCAGCCACTGTGTGGTTTCTGTCGTGACGGCATTTCCTGACAAAGTCCAGAGCATGAGTGAAGACTCGCAGCTCCATTAATGAGGGCGACCCCCGTCCACTGCAGGAAACCACACTGCCAAAGCACACACACATAAAACACACACAGCGACACACACACTCACACACACACACACACACACAGCATCTCCTTTCCCAAAATAATGGTCAAAAGGAACCGAGGGAGCATTTGCCTATAAATGTTTGATTTAAGAATCTTAACTCAGGCCAGTGTTACAGCCCATTATAAGAGCAATAACAGAGCTTCACTTGGGAAAGTTATTACAGAAACACTAGACCAGTGTTGATCAGGCTTAGACCATGATGTCTGGCTTTTTGCAGTAGGACACGAGTTGGGAAATAGGGAAACAAGCTCATCTCTTTGGTAGAGTGTACAAGTGACACACACAGCTAGTGATGCTGTAGCCACTACCACCATCGACAGGGGAGTGATCTGCCTTATAAAACCCAATAATGGAATCATTTACCGATAATGTAATAACCCCCAAAAATGTAATAATTTTTGTACCCTTCTGTAATGTTATAAAACCCACTAATGTAATAACTCCCACTAATGTCATAAAATGTCCTTACCAATAACGTAATAATATATGTACCGATAATGTCATAATTTATTACACTATTGGAAGTTATTACATTATTGGGTTACAACACTCGGTTTTGTTCGGTTTGAATCACTGATTCTACACACAAACACACACACCACACACACACACACACAAACACACACCCTTCAGGTGCAACACTCTGATTCTACACACAAACACACACCCTTAAGGTGAGACACTCTGATTCTACACACAAACACAAAAAACAAAAGCCATAACAAATAGTGCTTTGGCCATCAACAG
>NC_045161.1:2775410-2797910 GCF_900700415.2 Clupea harengus | reverse complement strand
CATTTTATTCTCTTTTTTTTTTTTCCGTGAAGGAGGCATAGATCCTTTCATCTTTGCCAGCAGCCCAGCACCAATGAGGGGGTCAAAGTTCAGACATCATACGCGGTCACTTCCTGTTTTATGTCTGGAGGCAGGGATTCGGCTGGGAATAGCAAAGCCTACTGCTATTCCAGGTTTCATTAGACAGCAAGACCAAGCGGAGAAGGGAATCCGAGAGAGAGAGAGAGAGACACAGAGAGGTTTGGACAGAGACAGGGAGAAAGCAGGAGAGGCATGAAGTAGTGAGAGTTAAAATGTCCGTCTCTGCCACCCTGTTTTTGTCCAGAAGCCACAATAAGAAAGACTGCTTATGGTAGCTAGCTAAAGTGTGTTGAAAGTACTCAACCTCTCAATGTGCTAATGACACATCCAAACTACAACTCAAACATTCAAATGAGAAGCATTGTTGTGTCCTATACACACACACACACACACACACATGCACACATACCCCATTCCTACTTACATTGAAAACGATTTATTCATCGCAATTCTACTGTTCTAGTGTCGTGCCAAGGATATGATTTAGAAATGACTAGAACTGCTGACATTGTGTTTCATTTTCTTAATATCCAAACCGGGTTAAACTTAAGATGATGGTGGTCCAGGAGTGGACCAGAAGTAGCACACCACCAGCGGATAAATAATCTTTTAAAGAGTTTAAAAGGTTTAAAGAGTTCCATTTGCATGAAATGATAGTTAGCTAGTTATTTAGCTGACATTGCAGTTTCCTCAATTTCACTTTTCAAATGATAATAAGAAAAAGGTAGAACCCCTCAGGGTGCCTGTGCAGCTTCAATGCTTGGTCACCGAATTAACCGTTACAAAACTTGAACTTAGCAGCTAATTAGCTCATACAGAGACTTTGACCTTGCAGGTTTTAAAGGTCTGGTGGAGGTTCACACTCCATAACGTCCTGTTAAATACAGTCTGGTGTGAATACACGACAGCCGGTACATTACCATTGTGGAAGACTGAGTGAGTGAGTGAGAATGAAAATGTGTTATCTATACCATGTTGTTTTTACTGATACATTAGCGGGTTTCATACATGAAAGAGACTATAAAATCCAACTCAATTTCACTTGGGCGGAGATCGCCAAGTCAACTGTGGAGGTTTGGGGGTGAGGTGGGTTGTGGTGGGTCTATCTACTCGGTTATATATTTTAAGAGCCTTAAAAAGTTCTCTCTAAACTCTAATCTGTCAATTCACAAAGCAATGAGGGGCTGCCCACAGTGACCTGCAAACATCCTGTCCCTAACCTCTCTTTAGCACACACATGTGAGTGGCACGTCCCTCATGCATTCCACAGATACAGGGTTGAATGCTGGTGTGTTATGGAGTTTTTTTTTTACCCTTTTTTGGTTGGCACGAGCAGAGGAAAAACAAGACATTTAAATGAGCTCTGGGTGATGGCTCACAAACAAGTGCACAACCCTGAAAAACAGTGATACCCCTTTTCTACACATAAACGTATGGGTCTGAGGGAACAAGATGTGTGCAAAATATGAAAGTATGAAAACTCATCCCTCTATTAATAGTAACAATAGGACATTACAGCCGCAATTCAATGCTTACAATACAGTTTGTCTGTTTTATTTCTTTATTTCTTTATTTTATTGTCATGCTGAGTAAGCGTCAATGGGTGTGTGGCCACTGTTCGTAAAACACTGATGTGGGAAATGAATAACTATGCTTGCTCACAACTCCGCCATTGCTGTTGTCCTTGGAGCTAGTGTTGTTGGGAAAGCAGACATGTATATAGTGACATAGTGACGTTGTGACGTGGCTCTATGGTGGCTCTCTAGCCCATAGTAAAGCAAACCAGTTCTTAGAAGGCAAGTGGAACCAACTCCGAGCCGGCACTAGCACCAGCGCAGAACTAGCACCTAGGTTCTGGTTGGTGGAAAGGGGGTATGTGAAGCCTTTCTGAGAAATCCTCCATGTAGACTGCATGCCATACATAACCCTACAGCAGCTAATTAGCATCACATCATCGGGTACTTAGGCATGCCTCCAACCTTTTAGTGTATATGAAGGCCAATCATAACGTTCCATATTGATTTACTGATTTAACAGAATAGGAACGCGCTTGGTGTAGGTGAAGGGTGGGGCTATGACTAGCTTTCAAATCAGGTCACATGACTTGTGTGGCCTTTTTATGAATGACTGAAGGCAGCAAAGTTAGAATAACAGAGTTGACCCCCTGACCCCTGACCCCTGCATAGAGGCCATTGTGAGAGAACTCCAGATTAATGGAGTAAAGTCAGTCATTTATTCATGACAGTGAAGGAGTGGAGCTGCCAGGACAGTGAACTCACTCCATCACCGGCTCACAGACACTCCGCCCCCCCCCCCCCCCCCCCTTAAGCTCAAGGCAGAGCTTTGGTGAGTCTTTAGGGATGGACCACACTATTGATGTTTGTGTAGTTCACATGTACACCTTCCTCCATCTCTCTCTCCAACACACATGTGCGGGCGCACACACACACACACACACACACACACACACACACACACACACACACACACACACACACACACACACACACACACACACACACACACACACACACACACACACACACACACACACACACACACACACACACACACACACACACACCAGAATAAGCATGTGTATCACCATGGCCTGACCGTGGCAGGCTAAACCTCCGTGGCACATGTGGTGGTGATGTGAGTCAGAGCATGTGTTCTCTAGCATAGCTCAGCACAGCCCAGCCCAGACCAGACCAGACCACAATAGAGAGGAATGGGAGAGATGAAGTGTGTGTGAAAGAAAAAGACAACAAAAGAGGGGAGGACAGAGAGATGGAATGTGTGAAAGAGAAACTCAGCAGCGGGGGGCGGGGGCTGTCGGGGAGGAGAGCAAGAAAGAACAAGGGAGCAGCAACAGAGGACGGCTGAGGAGGGAGGAAAATGGAAAGAGTGGAGGAGGGAATAGAACGAAGAGAAATGTAGAGACAAGAAGGAAATTGGAGAAAGAATGAGAGAGAGAGAGGATAGAATGCACAAGGGAGGGAGGGAGAGAGAGAGAGGGAAAGGGAAAGGGAGAGAGAGGGAGAGAGAGAGAGGGAAAGGGAAAGGGAAAGGGAGAGAGAGAGAGAGAGAGAGAGAGAGAGAGAGAGAGAGAGAGAGAGAGAGAGAGAGAGAGAGAGAGAGAGAGAGAGAGAAGGTAGGAATGGTTAACTGTTCATGGGTTTGGAGTACTGGGGCCCTCCTCTTACTTTGTGTTGGATCTGCAAGTTCCTACTGGTGGGGAGGGCAGGGTGTCTTTGGGGGAGTGGGAGGGGGAGGGGGAGGGAGAAATTTAACAGGGCCTCACAAACGCAAGGTCTTAAGAGGGGGTAAGCACCAATTCCAATTCCCCCACTTCCCTATGCTGTTTCACCATGCAGTGGTTACACCCCTCCCCCACGCTCGTTCGTTCTCTCTGTCTCTCACAAGCACTCTACCTCTCTCACACTTCTCTTTCAGTGTGTGTGGGGGCCCATCCATTGAAGAGTAGTGTGACAGGGGTCCTGTGGCCCGCCATCCTGGGTCAACCCAGCTGGAACTCACCCAAGAGCCCCACAAAAGAAGGTTCCTATAAAGCCTCTTTTTGTTCATTCTCATAGTGTGTGTGTGTGTGTGTGTGAGAGCGAGAGAGAGACAGTGAATCAGTCTGCAAACTGATTAAATAAAGCCAGTTAATTACAGCTCTGGTTTAATAAAGTCCCAGGCAGACACGGGGCTTGTCTCAGAAATAAAAGAAGGGGGTTTTTCTGTTGGGAGACACAGAACCAAATGAGTCTTCCAGGTTCTTTTCAAGGGCTTCTGCACACCCACACCACCCTCTGCAATACCTCATCTCATAGCAGGCTTCCCTTTAGCCTAATATCAGTAGCTTGTAGGGAAAAGAGGTCTTTCATAGACTTTAAAAAAAAGACAGATAGGTCGTCAATGCATGAAGCTTTCCAACTGGTAGAACATGTCAGAGTTCCATGTCAATTTATTCTCCGTGTTCTATAGCGAAGGGCCTTTGAGGTGTAAAATCCAGCGTTCTTCGTTAGTGTTCCTTATGGGATGGAATGGATAACAGCATTCCCACTGATAGTTCCACCCAGCGTTCTTCGTTAGTGTTCCATATGGGATGGAATGAATAACAGCATTCCCACTGATAGCTCCACATCTGTGTGGCTCACAAACAGGGCCTAAAAGCCAGTCATCCCACCGGGTTATGCATTTCATTTTTAGGAGGGTCATTTTGAAAGTGTACAAAACTATAATAATATTATTTATCATTATTTATAATGAGGGGGCTATTAGTGAAGTGTTGATACAACACTAGAATATCTGGAAAATGTGTCTGTGTCTGTGATTAAACATCAAAGAGAGCAAATGATGGCTCCCCCTGTTATGAGTGCATATCAAAGTCAGGCTGTTTTGGGTGAGATAGAACGGAGGAACATTCCCTCCAGATTGTTAACTGCAGCAAAGCATTCTGAGAGCGACAAAAAAAAAAAGCCTGAACAGAAAAGAGGATTGGAGGGGGCAGAGCTGGTGAGGCAGTTGAAAGTGAGACTCCTAGACCTCGGCAGGAATGTGGGAAAGCCATCATGAGCGCAAGAGGAGATAAATGATCTGACAAAGCAATACCAGCTGATTTAAGACAAACAGCTGGACCAGGGAGGCTGCAGGGATGGAATACAGTAGAAACCATCTTGCGGCCATAACTCAGAGTCTGCAAGGCATGCACATGGAACAATACTGCTGTGGAGCATATTGCCTTGAGTCTTTGGCCCCTGGAAGGGGGGGGGGGGGGGGGGGGGGGGGGGGAGCTGGGCCTCCATGGAGCTCTGGGAAGGGGGGCAGTGGCTGGGGTTTTGGGGGCTTGATAGGGAAGGATGGAGACAAGGGCGCTGAAGGAGCCGTGTGTGTCTGGAGGCCTGCCAAGACCCACAAGCAGCCTCACATCTCCCTCTGCAGCACTTGCTCAGGGCCTGCTTCAGCATTAGCATTTCCCCCGCATGGGCTTTTTCTTGCTCCGTCCCTCTTTAAGCATACACTGCTGGAGCACCAGCACAGGCTGCTGAGATGTTCAAGCTCTTTAAGATGAGAGATGTATTACTGTAGGTATCCATCTTTAATATGTGGACCAGAGCAGTCTGTTCATTTTTTACAGTGGCAGTCCATCCAGAATGAACACAGCAACAAAGCTATATTCACAATAAGGTGTAGCTTTAAAAGGCACCCTCCACCAATCCCTACAAGAGTCCTGGCTAAAGTTGAACCTCTTTTATAAAAAAAAATAAAACAAAAATCCCATTAACTGTGGAATGTCGTTGCGATTTACGGCAAAGGCTATTGAAAATGCAGGTTAAGCAACGGCAAGCTCCGAGCAAAGATTCCGACAAAACTTCCAGCCGGCCTATCCCAAGTGCTCCCTAATCGCTCCCCATTAAAATGTCCTACTCCAGGTAAGGTCAGCTAAAGTTCACAGGCTCAAAACAACATGAGGTAGTGTATGTTCCGATTCTGTCACGTACCTCAAGCTCGTCACATGGAATGTCCCCATAGTTCAACTGCTAGGACATGCTGTGACCTTTGCAAAAGGTTGCATGTTACATTTCTAAGGAAGGACGGATCATTCAAATATATAACTTTGTTGTCTTTTTAAAACATTTTCAGAAGAAGGAATTTGCTTAATGGCTCCAGAATGGTAATGAGGGAACCGTTCCCCATCGCCACCAATGGCCGCCCCCCCCACCACAGTGACAGGGGCCACTTAAAAGCAGGCCGTGCAGTAGAGAGCGTGATGGATGGCATGTCGTTAGCGCTGTGGGTCATTTGCAAGGCATGGTCTCAATGGGCCATTTTAGGGGTGATCCCACCCAGGGACTGGGAAGTCCCCACTCCACACCCACCCCGAGATTCATTTGCACCAGCGAAGGCAGACACTTCATTTTCGACAGGGCCTCCTGAGGTGTAGTCACAGAGCAAGAGTTACATCAGGAATTCCCAGCACATCAGCAGTGCAAATGCCACTAAACTTATTGTTTTCTTGTGACACAAGGCAACACCTAGTCCTAATAAAGCAATCCTATTTCAAGTCAAATTAAAAAAAAAACTTCACAAACGGTTGTCTTTCAGCAAGAAACTCCACATTCAATTGTAGATGCCAAAAAAAAATCTGCCCTTGGTGGCAAACATCAGGTAGAACAGATGCAGCTAAATACTAACTCTCTTGGAAAGGGGAGAGGAAATCTGTTAGCTAAATAGAGATAATAACCACCCCTCTTTTCCCTGATGAGATGAATACACCAGGAGTGATAGGAGTAGGAGTTTGAGCAAGACAGAGAAAGGGAGAGAAGTGAAGCGTGTTTGAGGCGGCTACAGCACAGGACGAAGTTGAAACAAAATAACACTCCATTGACAGAGAGAGGGCTTGGGAGACCCTCTCAGAGAGCTGTTGGAGTTGGCGCTCGCCCAGTGCTGAAAGGTATGGGAACAGCTCACCCTTTTCTTCTCACCCTGCTCCATTCCTAATTCTGCACGAGCTTCCCCCACCCCAAGCACCTCTTCAATTACCCTCATCATTCAATTAAGAGGCCTCTAGGCAAACCACCCGACCTCGAAGGCAATTCCACCACTACATCTTGCAGAAACCACTGTCGGGGGTGGTGGTTGAACAAGCCCTTAACCTGAACCTCCACCAAATGTACCCTTTAAATATTGTAAAAAATTAGAGAACTAATTTGGCCATTTTGTAATGGTTCCTAATTGCAGGTGTGCATAACTTCAGTACTTCATGCCGAGGAGTGCTATGGTATGCCAAATACCATTAAATAACACAGCCGTCTAGTTGGGTGCCAGGACATTAAGATGTACAATACATGTGTTCAATACATGTGTACTATACTGATTTATCAGTGCTCATAAGATAAAACGCTATTACTGGTCATATGGAAATGAGATAATTACAAACTTGCATCGTGGAATAGGCCTATGTTTTACTGAAGATACTGGCAGGATTGGGATATTTTAATGGATCAGGTCTTGTTACATTCACAGTGGACACGTACAGATTTAAAGACCTGAAGAGACGGCTAATGTCTAGTTGGCATCGCAACATTGCTTTTTGTATTTTCATGGGCATGGGGAAATTTAAACTGGAAGGCGATAGCGATGCTTTGTGGTAAATGGTTCTAACCAAATATACAGCTTTACATAATGTTATTCCTTGACTTAGCGTCTAAGTCTGTTCACAAAAAATCTGACAGCGTGTATGAAAACTCCGCAGTCGACCTAAAATCCCCAAATTCTTAGAATACCTTACAGAAAACACATTAAAATCGTCAACACCTAGATCATCTCCAACCTTCAAAACTGAATGGGCAATCAAAAAAACAACAACGCATATGCTAAAATATGGGAGTGAAGAAAAGAGAAAGAGAGACAGAAATGGACGGATTTTTAACATTAGAGTGTGACAAAGGAACAGTTCGAGCCACGCCGTGTGGACTTCTGAGAGAGGGTCTTTGAAGAGCAGGGATAAAGACTTTCTCCGAGATAAAACGCCATTTGGGCCGGCCCCCCTACCGACCGCTTCTGTGCGCATTCCCTCTGAAGTGCGCGCGCCTCACCTTCGTCTCAAAACACACCGGTGTAAGAAAGTTTGCCATTTGTTACAGCCACTGGTTTTAAATATAAACAAATCTTTTGTTGTGCACTTTGGGCGTGATGCCCTTGAAATGTATTCCAAGTATTAGAATAAAACACTTAAATCTGGACTTAACTTATAACTAATCCTAAATCGATGTCAAGAGCAACGTTGGCAGGCTATGTATGTGAAATGTACTGGCTATATTTTACGTGGAACAGAGAAAAAGAAATGAAAGGCAAATGTTTGGCTTTTCGAAGAACATTCGATGTTGTGAAATAGGCATGTACCAAAGCATCAAATCACCAACCCCTGACACTTAGATGAAAGGTGAGCCTAAATTACATGGTTAATTAACTGATTAAAAGCTAGACACTGGTTGGCTGTTCTATAGGCTACTGGTGGTTAAAAAAGAGACACAAAAGCATTAGAACACTGTAGGGGTAACTGATAAATGACAAATCATAGTCTACACTGAGCTAAATGGAAATTATTTCACCTAATGTAATAGTCATGGTGATGAGAAAAGAGAAAATAAAAATAAATATTGGCTTATCCCGTGTCACGGAGAATGTGGATAGGTTTAGTAAAACAGCATGAGACAATGGATAATGCGGATAATCGTTAAACTAGAAAAAAAAATACATGCTAACCAAAGAGGTTAAATGTTTATATGAGTGAAAACAACGCGTGCATATTTTACATGTAGGATTCAGTTCACACTGTAGGCATGTAATTAGGCTCTATTGCGATAGATCTTGTCAATATCCGCATTCGAGTTCAAAGCGTGCGCCACTCAGCTCATGTAGGACAGCACCAAGCCTACGAACTAACACGGTGTTTGACAAGCATGAACCTCATATATTGCTTTAAAAAGGCTGCATTGGTTAACGTTACCTCGGAGGCTTGTTGCAATTATGTAAAATAATGCGAAGACTGGCGACAATTTACATTCAGTGTTGCCAATTTGCTTTTGATGTGCTGAGTTGTTTTAGAATAACCTTGCAACCATAGTCTTAGCGTTCAAAACACGTTTCTGTTTTGACATGAAATCTTTACAAACAGAAAGCATATGGCTGGTCGAGTATCTTAGAACAAAATTGTAATTACCTGCATGGTAAAGACTCCTAGCTCCTGTGTGGATAGTTTCTTAATTTGTACAGCCAAAACTTGTGCTTCATCCATGATTGAAAACTCCGTTTCAGCACCACAAAATCCACAACATAAAAGACTCAGGACAACCACAAAGCTCCATGTAACAACTTCAGAGTTATCCCAGTGAAGTAGAGCAGACCTATTCCAAAGCGACGGGGTATTTCGACTTAAAATCACGGATCCTTTCCGTGCCCGCCTCGCCATGATGGCTGGGTCGTTGAATAGTAAACTGGGAATTCGCGTTGCAGGTCTTGGAAAAACTTCAGAAGAGGGTAGGCTACTTCTCAACTTTGCCGATCGATTTCGTCTCTTCATGGAAACAGATCCCAACAAAAAAGACTTAACGGGTGGTTAATGCATTTTCCATCGAGCTGTAAAGGCAGATTAAAATGTTGTACAAGCAACAGAAAATCTATGTTTTTTCGCTACCTTCTTCACACTCGTACCAACTCCAAACTCTGAGTGTGAGCCGGAGCATCACAATGGAAGTGAAAGCAGGAGACGTGGGAGCGAAATCACGTCATGGAGTAGATGGATTTGGATTTACTTTATGAGCCTGAGCGGGCGCCAGGGTTAGCAGGTCTTGGATGTGGAACTGGAACGCTGTGAGGATTTGAATCCATACCTTTTACATTTGCCTACTGTTTTTTGTTTTGCTTATTGACAACTTTATATGCAACAACATGAATTACGGTGTTGTAGGCCTATTCACATTATAGTAAGTCAGTCTATTGTACGATGTCCCACTATCAAAGTTTTAATGAAAATGTTTTGCTAAAATGTAGTTCTTTCAAGGAAAATGATATGATGGTGGTTTCAGATATAGGACTACACAAGGTAGCAGCCTATAAAAACCAATGGAAAGGTGATGAAAAGATGGCAAAGTGGGGGAGTTCTAATTTTGGGGGAAATATATTGGCAACATTGTTGTTCTACCCAATATTAGAGACTTAAGATAGCCTAATATTTTGGCAATAGAATGTCAACAGAACTATGACTTTAACAATGTTCACTGATGATAAGTATCTGGCATAACGCTTTGTTTTTATACAGTGTAGTGTTCAATGCTTTTCACAGTGCTCAGTGTATTTTCACCTAAGGAAATGTGAATTCTGTGCCATCAGCTTTTAGAGATTTTCGACCACCAAATTACATTTTTAAACAGGAGGTTACAGAGTGGCATAACGTGTCGTTAAAAAAATCTATATCACAAAGACATGCTGTGTCATTCTAGATTTAAAAAAAAAGCAGTGTCATTCAGCAGTTCTTATAGTAGTAGCCTAATGGTCCATGTACTGTCATTGACCTGCTTAAAGGTTCTATATAGAAGGATTGTAGTTAGTAAAGTATGCCAATCCCTGACACTTTGATGAAAGGTGAGTGTAAATTACATGGTTAATTAACTGATTAAAAGCTAGACACTGGTTGGCTGTTCTATAGGCTACTGGTGGTTAAAAAAAGACACAAAAGCATTAGGACACTCTAGGGGTAACTGATAAATGAGACAATCATAGTGAGTCTATACTCAAACATTCAACATTCAAAAATGAACTACACATAGGAACAGAATGTGATGAAATAACAGTTTTGATATAATGTCCAAAATGCCCATGCTCTGTTTTGCCCAGATATCCACCAAAGTTAGCATGCTAATCAGCTGGCTCCGGCCTGTCCTCTCTCATAATACCAAATTGTACCTCCAGAGGTGCTAGTGAGTTGAAGTAGCAAAAACAGTCAAGTAAAGCAAAGATGCCATCACTGACATAAGCCCACACTGCCAGGAATGGTGTTTTTAAGTGCTAAAATCCCATGTCAGAGGCTAAAATAAAGTGAAAAAGTTAATTCATGGAGAAATATGGTAAAACTCAATTTTTTTTAACTGCAGAGCCAATCCATTTTCAGAGTGCTGGTTGAATTTATGAACGGACCCAAGTAAGCATGGCTATCCATACATAGAGGACCAACCCAATGCTGGGTCAACAGAATTGTTCACCCAGTAACTTCAACCATATGCTAGTTCATATTAAAACTGGAGTTGTCAAAATAACTAAATTAATTATAGATAACATGTGAAAAAACACACACACATTAATCACACTCTGTGGTTATGGTTATCTAAATTAGTCAGCTCACTAGTTTTAGACAATCTATGAGGTTAATTAAAAATAAAGAAAATGTGTTCCTCATTAAACAGTGTTCATTGAAGTATCTGTTGTTTGCCATTAGTGTGTGGTTGATGGAGACACTAATGGTAGATTTCTTTCAATCAAATGTTTTCATGCTAGCATTGCTAGCAAGTAGCATTCAGCCTCCACTGCCACCTGGCCAAACTTCTTTTCGTTTACGTCTGTGAAGGGAGAGGAGGTAGGGATGTGAAAATGTAGCAGCCTATTAAACTGCCCACAATCTGCTTGTGGTGGGGAGTATGGAATCATTTAGCTCGCTAGCTGACAGCTAGTGAGGCTTACATTACAGTCCTGGTCTCGATTTAGCAATTTCAAAGATTTTTGCTGGGTTTCAATTTTCTCTTATTACCACAATATCTTTAAAATATCCCACAATGTCATGCAGTATCTGCATTGTTTGCGATTGATTTTATTTAACTCAAAACCACAGCCATTTTAACCACAATTTTTGAGAATTCCTGCAGCAAATTCAGTCATATTTGGCTGCAACAATAAATAAAAAAAAAACTCACAAGATCCTGGAGGCACTGAATAGCCTTTTACATGAATCTTTTTTATCAGGTCTTACTGTTTCATGTAAACTCAACATACACAAATATGGGACACATCAATCAGCTAGCTCTGGCACACACATCACCATCTTCACCTTCGTCACCTTCGTCACCTTCGTCTTCTCTCTAAACACCCTGGTTTTGGGCTATGGTGAAAAATGTCTTTTAATATAAAATAACAGAATGATTAATATTTTTGTTTTTAAATTCCTGCACTCTCTGTGCTCTCAGACAAATGGATGTGTTGGCCTTTGGATCAGTATGGACAGATACTGGATGGAAAAACTGTGAGTGTTCTTGGCCGTTTTGATTTGATAGATGTGTTTGCAGTGCCGGAGCGTATCCTGACAGGCCATGGGGATAGTTTGGAAGGCACAGAATATTCACTCCACATGCAAGATGCTGTGCGCCTGCATTTCACAATCCATTAAAACTCAATGATATATGAAGGGAAGATATTTCAAACACAGAAGTGAAAAATGTTTATGCATGAGCGCTCTGCATTTAAGATTGAGAACACATGGAAGCTTTTGTCAGCCTGTGGTTTTGATATCTTTTGTTTTCTGGGAAAAGGCTTCACTTATGGGGATTTTTTTCCCATTCCATCCACCTTGGTAAAGCCTCAGCCAGAGAAACTGGTCGTGCTCTACCCATGTGGCTAAGGGCCAGTCATTTCCTAGAGTATGGTCCTCATATCCTCTTTAACCCACCATCCAGATTATTGGCTCCAGGAGAACTGTGGACTACCATAAAGCATAACTACTCCATGGGCAAAAAAAAAGTATCTTTTCGTGATTTGGTTTAAATTTGGATATTTATTTGAACACATCCCCAAATTGCGGCACTGTTAAATGGGGCACTTAAGTTCTGTAAACCAAACCGTGTATTATAAAAACTACTGTCAGCTAGAGACAAAAAGCGCCTGTTTGGATAGTAAACTGTTGTTGGAAGGCAGAGGTGAAGGTTAACAGAACAGAATTCACTCTTTCAAACTCAGGAAAAGAGAGTTGATTTAGGCTTATAGCTCCAATTTCTCTTATGCAAACAATCCCCTTTAAAATGTACATTTACATCACAACGGAGAGCATAGTGTTAGTATAGGCCTCTTCATTCCCTACGTTCAGTTTTTTTGTATCCGAGAAGCAGACACCCTTTCCATCTTTAAGTCTAGACTAAAAACATTCCTCTTTAGTGAACCCTATAGTTAGATATAATGCATCAAGGTCTGACACCTGTCACAATATATATAGCACAAAGCTGAAAGTGAAGCAATGACAAACACATCGCACAAGGTTTATATAGACAGAAGTTAAGCGTTCAGCAGGGATAACCACGTGGTGGATTTCTGACGTCCGAGGCAAGGATGGAAGTTTTGCAAGGTCGGAAGAAGCACAGTTCGACCCTTCTTATCACTTCTGGTCTAAACATGCTCTTGTACATATGCAGACTAAGTGGCACCTAATATTCTAAGTTACACACACGCAGAAACACAGAAAAGCCATGTTCCTGCTTACATAAGTACATGATTCATATAAGGTAATGAATAATACAAGGCACTTGATTATTATATTCTTAAGTCATTAACAGGGTTTGGAAATTATCTCCATCAATAATCTTGAGGGGATGCTTCTGACTCTCTCATCTCCTCCCTGCTTCTCTTATGCCCCCCCCCCTCTTTCCATCTCTCTACAGAGCCGGCCGAGTCCTGGGCATGACGTTAAAACTGCACCCGGGCAGATGGAGTCCGTCACAGCAATCGTCTAAGGGAGGGGAAACCCTGACTGAAAAACCAACTGGTCCTCCAGGTTGTGGTTTGGGCTACAGGCCAATCACCTGTTCCCAGAAAACAAAAAATGAAACTGCAACTCAATTGCGGCCTAATGCGCCTCATGGCATGAGTAACAAAAATAAAATAAAAAACACAGCCGGCCCCAAGTAATGGCCCCCCCCCCCCCCCCCCCCCCCTTATGAGCTGACTTTTGCTCAAGACTTCTTCCTTCTAAAAGGGAGTTTTTTCTCTTTGCCACCATCGCCTTAGTGCTGGCACTTGAGGGTTTAGGCTCTGTGCCTTGTGAAGCGCCTTGAGACAACTTCAGTTGTTATTGGCACTACATCAAAAAAGAAAATTGAATTGAATTGGAACGAGTGCCAGTCAACATTTGACAGCGCTGGATTTGCCAGCCTTTTAAAAGATCTGCGCTGGAGGAGAAAACACACAGCAAAACAATGACGGAGAGACTTTATATATTGTATATGTAAGCCTGTGTGTATACCCGTTTGCCAGTGTGTGAATGCGTGTGGACATGTGCATGTGTGTGAGTGCCAGAGAATGTGTCGAGCTGTAGAAGTTAAACTGAGTGAAGAAATGATTGTGTCTGGGTGCTTTCTTCCGTATGATCCAGGAGTGAACTCATCGCTGTGGGCTGCCCGAGTGGTGGTGGTGGCGGTGGCCCTGCCAGAATGACACCCAGAGTCAAACCACAATGGGGGGAAATGCCTCCTATACAGGGTGACACAGCAACACAAAATGATAATGAGAGGGGAGGAGGAGAGAGCCAGCATGTGCATCACTGCCAAGCCAGAGGTTTTGAAGATCAGTTCAAAGGCCCGTCTGTTTTTTTATTGGCTTTTGTGACTCGGTGGATTATACAGTTCTGTTCTGGTCGGTCCGCGCCAAGATTCTGATCCAGCACAGCTGGAAATGTGTCCCACGTCAAACACTGCGGCTATAACTCACTGATCAGACGCGTCTGCTCTTCATCACCGCCTGCCCACACACCCTCGTAAGCGCCGCTCCTCATCGTCACCCTGACTCCTGGGATCTTCATCAGCGGCGCTCTTCATCGTCACCATGACTCCTGGGATCTTCATCAGCGGCGCTCTTCATCGTCACCCTGACTCCTGGGATCTTCATCAGCGGCCTCGTGGAGCGGAGGGGCCCCGGGGGACAGAAAGGGCTCCTCCAGGCTCCTCCAGGCTCCTCAAGAGCGGCGTCAGCCAGAAACAGCATCTCTCCTTCACCTATAGTCTTTGTGGATTCGGCACTTAATTACCGCCTGTTATTGATTCTTCATGATAATTCTCTTCTCCACCTTCGGGGGCAAGCTGCAAGCCCAATTAAGCCGCTTCTTGAAATCTTGAGCGACCGAATCTAAATATAAGGCAGCCCCCCGGGTGACCAGGGGAGAAGTAACGAGCCTTCAGAATGAGGTTGGAGCTAATTGCCTTTAATGTAGGGTTTGACTGGGCTCACTGCGCCCGTCGGTGGGGTGGTAATGACTGAGATTAGCCTGAGTGGAGGCTGCTTTTGCTCCACTGATGGGGCTGTTGATGGTGTTCACTGATAGGCTTTGGCTCTGTGATATCTCTTTCACAATACTCTAGTATAGATATCGGGGGGAGATAAGGACAGAGACAGAGAGAAAGAGAAGGGGACGAAACTTTCTCTGGTTTAAAGTTTATGTGCTCTGAACTGAAACCATTTTTTTATCACGGTTTTATTTTCCAGACGCTAACAAACAGCAAGGGGGAGGGTAGCATCTAAACACGATCATCAAACATAGATAATGGAGCATCAGAAAAGTATCCAGAATTATCCAGAATTCTATTTCTAGAAAGGGCTTATTTTTGAAAATTGAGAATCCTTGTCTACTGAAACTGGGGCTAAACCTACGTAAACCTGATAATTGATATTGTGCAAGAAACGGTAGCAGTGCAATTCTGTGCTGGTTAAAAGAACATGAACAAACCAAACCCACAAAACACAAACACAAGGGATATTAAGATTATTGACATTCAGTAATCAAAGTTATTTAGTGAGAGGAGTAGAGAGATGGAGGGACAGTGACAGAGAGTGTGTGTGTGAGAGAGAGAGAGAGATGTAAGATGGGAGGATAGAGGATATAATATAGAGGAGAAGAAGAGAGGGGAAATAGAGGCAAGAGACACATGGGGCTGAAGCTCCAGTGGTACTACACACACACACACACACACACACACACACAGACACACACACACAGACACACACACACACACACACACACACACACACACAGACACACACACACACACACACACACACACACACACACACACACACACACACACACACACACACACAGACACACACACACACACACACACACACACACACACACACAGACACACACACTCCCACACACACACACACACACACACACACACACACACACACAGACACACACACACACACACACACACACACACACACACACACACACACACACACACACACACACACACACACACACACACAGAGACACACACACACACACTCTCTCTGCTTGATTCACAGCCAGAGGAGATGAAAGGATTCTGACTGATGCCCCGTCTGCCGCTGGAGATGGAGGGAGGGATAGAGAGGGTGGAAAGAGGACGGATGGGGAAAGAGCAATACATGGCCCACTACGGGTGCTTCCTGTTTCGCCGGAAATCATCCCACAAAGTAGTTCGGCTGAGCTCAGGGTCCACTGCCGTCACACACACTCTACAGATCTTCACAGATGTTCTTTGCACGATTTGAAATATTAATGCCAATCTAATTTCACTAATGCCAATCTAATTAACAGTGGTGGTTTCGCAAAACAATGGAGTAAGGCTACTGCTTGAAATGAGCGCATTATTCCCATAAATTCCCATTCCCATTATTCCCATTATTCCCATTCAATCCGAGTCTTGATCTGATTCTTTCGGATGAGGCAGAAATTCAAGAGCAGCCATAGAGCTGTCAGCAACACTTCGCTGTCCCCAAGTGTCTCCAGTGGTGTAATGTGCTACACGTCTGCATGTGGGGGAGGGCAGAATTAAATGAATCTGTTGCAATCCTTTCTGCAGCTAACATCACCCAGAGACCATGTCACAGTGCCAGGATATGGGGAAGCAGGATAACACACACACACACACACACACACACACACACACACACACACACACACACACACACACACACACACACACACACACACACACACACACACACACACACACACACACACAAGAAGACAGTTTCTTTGAAAACATATCCTCTGTGGTGAGGAGAAAGTCATTGGCCTTAGGGATAAACATGAATATTGCAGCAGTGCAGCATTGTCCCCGTTCACCCTTCACACATGCCCACTGCTTGTGGAGCCGCTTGGCTCTTTGGCTGGGCTCGTCTCGTGCCAGACCAGGCTGTCATTTTGTGTGTGGTCAGGCCAGGGCGCGTGTGCCATTTCAGCCTTTTCCTGGCCCCATTTAAACTTGGTAGAGCCACTTTAATTAGCAGGCTCTGGCTGTCCAGGGATGTGGGCTTTCAACCGGAGAGCACAGGATAAAGTGACTGACTGACCAGTCTAATTCACAGTTACATTTCTGTTTCTTCATTTGGCAGATACTTATCTAGAAGGAAAAAATATAAAAATGTTTAACAAGCAGTTATGGGAATACATATTATAGAGTAAATGTCTCTAAGTGGTAGAGAATCATGTATAGTTGTTAGCCAATTCATTTCAAAGGATTGATATAATATTGAAACAATGGCAAGGACTGGACAATAGAGCCTGTGTTGGTCCTAAAGACCGCTCATCCCCAATGAAAATAAGGAAAATTCAGACATTAGAACTAACATGCTTGTCTTTACACTCTTCTTAACACATGCATATTTTTTATTTCACAGACAACTCGCACTCAATTTGAATGACTGCACACTACTTCCATAGTACATGCCCTTCACATAAGCTTAATAAAACGACACAAACCCCACACGTGCCACCCTGTTAGTCATGAAAGTACTGGAACACCAGTGTATTTATAGGGATCCATACCCTTTTTTTCCTGATTTATCTGCTGGATCACTTCCACATTGAAACATTTCCTAAATTACAGTGTTTAAATCCACCTCTCACCCCAGCAACTCTGTCGACATGCTATTTGTTTGTGCAAAAATACATCATTACACGACACTCACACAGAGAGCTCCCTAGTTAGCAACCACAGGATTTGTCTTAGAGGATTATTTCATTTGCATAATTTTAATTAGTCCATGTATCCACAAAGCCACCTGGTTTAGAAAGATAAAGGACTGGGGGAAAAAAAGTGCCTCCGATTGGAACGGAACACCAGCGCATGAATACATTACATGAGATCTAAGAGGCTGTGGATGCACAAAGACAACTGCTATAATTGAGTCTGTCCAAAAGCAGGATTGATAAGAGAGAGGCACAAAATGAGGAAGGCTTGACCACGACTCGCTTCCCTCTGACGAAATGACATTGTCTTCAAAGGATGTGCTTTAAGAACACGACCTGGCGAAAGAGCCCTACGAATACTTTGAACGTAGCCAACAGATGTGATGACACATTTCTAGAGCAAAGCATTGCTGTTCGTCCCCAGTGTGGATCAGGGAGTGAAACTGTGGCGGTTATTTGCCTAAATTCTACTTAGTGTGTGGGTGCTGACCTTAGCATCCACATGCAAGCATGCAAGAGTAAAATATTTTTCTACACACAAGTGAGCCTGAAAGATGCATTCATTCTTGATTCATTTTCAGACCAAAACACACATGGTTTGGATGTCCCTGCCACATCTCTCACCACAGCCCACACAAAACCATTTCACACATTTGGTCCACTGGCTGGCAGGAAGTGCTGAGGGGAAATGACAGTCCCAAGTCCCTAATTGATGACAGGCCCTTCACTTGGAAAACTTTGGGAATAAGAATCCCTATAAAATAACTTTCTTTGACTTTTTCTGGGATTGTCTGGCAATGTTGGGGAAGGTTTTCTGAAAGATGCTCTGATCCATTGCTAGTTGCAGTGGCTGTTCCGAGGTGGAAGCTGCCCTCTGATCTTTCACCTTTGACCCTGAAGCCATCACAGCAGTGCATTCCAGCACACAACCTTTCTCTGGAACAGGTTCACCTCTGTGACTCCATTGGAGCGTATGGTATGAGGAATGACATCCATACATTAAACTGTCAAAAGGCTAGTGGTTGCAGCCAATTCAGAGTTCCTGACACCACACCGCAGATCCCATTATAACTGGGGCTTGGGGCTAAACACAGCTTGGCCTTCATTTCTTAATGTGGGTTATTAAAACCCAGTGTGCATCAGGATTTGAATAGGAGGGTTTGGTGTGAGCCTGGCTAAAGGGGGAGCGATATGGCGACAGAGGGGAGATGACTCACTTCAAAGAGGAAACTCGGGCACTAGCCACGTGAGCTGGCTTTAATTTGAGTGAGCTCTGATGGCAGGCATATATAATGAGCAGATGGGTCTGATTTCAGCAGACATCATTAAACCATGAGCGATGAAGGCACGGGCAGAGGGAGGCAAAGAAGAATAGAAGAGAGGGAAGAAAGTGTCTGTACAAAACTGCACCCACAAAAAATATATTACTTTCCATTTGCAGGGGGGGGGGGGGGGTGAACGGGGGGTTAGAACCCTGGTAGTTTCCATGACAACCCCTTTCTGGGGATCAGTATAACCAAATCTGCAACCTTCATTTTTCCCCGACTCTTTCCAACATCAGCAGCAGTGGAGCTGGCTTTGAAGGCTAAGCCGATTCCCAGTTGAAGCCATTTCTATTTCTGGGGCTTTTATAAAAAAAAGAGCAAGGCACCCGCTGGATGTGTGTGTGTGTGTGTGTGTTTTGATGCCAGGAGCTTGGTGGTTTGCAGAAGAATAACAAATAACAATTACGATGTATGTCTGGCGGTCTACTGCAGGTTGAATAATCCCTTTGGTCGATTGAGCAAGCACATTTCCCAAAAATAGCAATCTCATGCAGACAGGAATCAAGGAACACAAGCAAAGACCATTTGCAAGACTTGACAAGGACGACTTTCTCAGCTCAAGCTATCCCATTAAACATTTAACACAAATGTGTCAGCTATCCGCTCAGATTAGAACCTAATTCATGCATCTGCAGTCCCAGAAATAACCAGACTGAAAATGAGGATACACTTTCATTTCAATATTTAAATATTCATTATTAAATTATTAAATTCTCCTCAGTGTGAATTACGGATGGAGCCGACTGTGGTGCGGATATAATGTAGCAGTAATCTAACTCAGATAATAGGATGATCGGGAAATGACACTAATTCAAAGTGACATCATTTTTCAGAACTCATGTGTCACAGTGTGCCGGAACAAAATGAAGGTTTTCTTGCACACCATTGGACTCTAACACTCAAATCAAATCAAATCTTTGCTTATTATGGGACAAATTACAGAATGGATCAGACATGTTCGAACCCTCAGACAATCGTTCTGTTTTGAACCAGGTGATGTTCTGAACATGACCAATCAATTGTTACTTTGCCTTTGTGGCCCTTCTGCCATGCTAGCTCTGTCATTTCTCCCGGTAGAAATATAGACTATATGAAAATGCGTATCTGTGAACTAAAACACTTTGATTTTCACCAAAACGTACACCACTGGCAGTGGACATATTTCACTGGGGGATTATGCTTCAAAAACAGCAAAACATAATAGCAGACCAGGCTTTTATGAGTTGCAAGAAGCTTCAAACACTGACCTCCACCCTAAAATCTGCCTTTAAATGTTCAGGATCCATTTCATTTCTTGTAACTCAAGCAAAACCAATCTGTACAGGCACTGCAGTATTCTGCACGCACTCCCAACGCTGGGTGCCATAGCAGGCAATTCACTTCATGACAAGAGCAGGGTTTCCATCCAACTCATTTGCATATTTTAAGCACATTCATGAAAAGGCGGCAAAAGAAAATGCGAGTCTGTGCGTGTTTCCTGTGTAATGCGAATTAAACCTGGAGCACGGGAGGAGTTGTGAACAGCTGTGGGATGAAAACTTAAGGTTGTCAGCGCAACTTTAACGGAAACACCGTTGTAATAAATTAGCAATTAATGCAAATGGATGCAAATAAACCAGTTTCCATCAACCTTATTCACATTATACCCTGTGCGCATTGGGAGTTAATCTACCCCCCTCTAGCGAATCGATTTCTTATTTTACTTAGAAGGTTTTATGCAAATGTCAAGCGTTTCCACTCAGGATTTCCTATTCGAATGGTAAAACTTTGCATTAAAAAGTTGGATGGAAAACACAGCAAATAATGCAAGACTATTGTACTGGTAGGATTAAAGTTAGAGGTGGGGTCATTTGTTCACTTTTTTAAAATCACAAGTATCAAAAGGTCAGCAATACACTCAAAATCACAGCGTGTTTTTTTTTTTTTTTTTTGTAACTTTAACCATTAAAGTCTAGGGATCAAAGCAGCAGTGGTTAACTGTGCCGCTTGACTCCAGTCAACTACTATAGCTGTTACTGTAGAGGCCAGAATGGACTTGACTGAATCTTTTGGATAATTGACTGTGTTGACAGGTGTTTAAAATTACAATATTTAAGACCGGCTGCATCAAAAATAACAATTCGGCAAAACACTTTTCGATGACACATATTTCAGCTCAATCAGCGTAACCACAGTGAAACTAAATAAAGTGTTGGAAAGACTACGTCTGAAATATGAACTGAACAAAACATATAATTCAGAATGCCAACATCATAGAAAAAAACATTTTTCATAGCAACCCACAGGACCTCTTGGAATTTACTAGAACAAGACACAAACAACTCCACATTGCATCTGCATCAACAGATGGCATATAACCTGACACTGGCAAATAGCAAAAAGTGACCTGTTAGACCCATAGTCAATAGATTAATAGAGAATAATTGTAGTTGTTCTAGATCATTTTAAGACTGCATGTATGCCTACCTAAATGTATTCCTGCAAATGTATGTTTTGGAAATTGTGGAGGCAAACTGTTGGGAATATTGGGTCCGTGTTAATTAGTAGACTGTAGATAAGTCAGACCCAGCTCACTCTTCCCTGATCTGGAAGCTCAACAGCAGGACTGCGCTGCCGTGGAGTGTGAGCCCGAGGCCCGGGAGTCAACCATGGAGTCATTTATGGCTGTAATCTGCTGCCTTCCAGCCTGATTGTGCCAGCATTGTCTCCAAGCACACAGAGGCAAATTGCACAGCACAGACAGAGAAGAGTACAGAGAGAGAGAGACCCATTGATCAGGAGCCATAAACTCAGTCTCAGTTTCCACGCTGGCCCCAAGTCCCGGCCCAGGCCCCAGTCTCTCCCTCTAGCCCCAGGCTAGAGTCCTCGCAGTCGGGGGGAATTCGGAGATCTGAGTGGAAACAGACACGGAGGTGCAAGGGGGACACAGGGAGAAAAGGAAACAGAGAGAGAGACCCACTCCATTCTCCAAGGGGTGAAAAAGCCAAAAGAGAAAGGGAGGGAAAAGAATAAAGTGAGGCAGAGAGAGAAAAGAAAGAGAGAGACTGGAAGAGTGGGAGATGGAGAACTCCATTCCACTCCATTTCCATACTCCACATGGAACACATTAAGCTGCACTACGCTGGCATTCTGGGCTCTGAAGCAGGAGATAGCTGACTTCTCCTCAGAGAGGCTCGAGGCCTGCAATACAACCCAATGCTTAACCAGCCAGAGAACCAGAGCCCCTGCAGAGAAAACGACATGGCTCTAACCACATGCTTCAGCCAGAGCAGAGCGGAGTACATCAAATGGTCCACCAAAGATCTAGAAAATCGCTAACACCAAGTGAAAGGACATTTCAAAAGGGTTTGAGAAGATATTTCTTTCTTTGCTTGCTTTGCTTCACTCATGGCAA
The DNA here is from genome assembly GCF_900700415.2 of Clupea harengus. Lineage (NCBI taxonomy): Eukaryota > Metazoa > Chordata > Actinopteri > Clupeiformes > Clupeidae > Clupea > Clupea harengus. The sequence goes on along the minus strand of NC_045161.1, from coordinate 2,775,613 downwards.
ACTAGGTACAACTCCTAAATGGTAAGGAAAGGAGAATTTCTTGAATGGATTTTCTCCCTACTTAGGGATGCTGAACTATTGCTATTTTAAACAGTAACACATTTGTTGCCTGGCTTTTCCTTGCTTAATAAGTTAAACATGGACCTAAGTGATACTGTTCTTTGGCTTGCAATTATCTTTAAACCACTTTTAACACCAAATTG
>NC_045161.1:2747910-2770410 GCF_900700415.2 Clupea harengus | reverse complement strand
AGATTCCTTGCTTTATCCATCCCTCTCTTCCACTCTCTCTCTCTCTCTCTCTGTATCAATCTCTCTCCTCTCTTCAAAAAACAGATGATGAAGAGAAGACCCCAGGAAGAAGAGGAGACGACTCTGTGGGGTTGGGGAATGCAGACATGGCGGACATGCAGTCCCCGGGGCGCAGCAGAATCTGAAGACCTCATCCATATTGGAGAAGCAGAGGGGCAGCAGCATGCCCGCCACAGCAGAGTCTGGGCTTTACCTGTTTAGCCCACAGCAAGCATCATGCGCATTATGGTGAGTGTGTGTGTGTGTGTGTGTGTGTGTGTGTGTGTGTGTGTGTAGGAGCATTACCTGGATGTGTGGTACAGAGAAAGTAAAACAGGAGATTTGATGGATTGAATACATCAGTGGATACCCTGAAATGCTCTCATATAATACCCCCCCCTAGAGACCATATTAGACCTAGACTGTAACCTTTTAAATATAGTCATCATGTCACAGTAACATGAAAAGCACTAGCAATGCAACAAAGGCATACCTGTCAGGACTGAAAATCACAACATTCAGCTATTCTTCTGCATTTATACACACTGCAAATCACCTTTATTAATCTAGAAAATCCAGCCCAAGGATCCAGTTGTTTCAGGGGTGGATTTGATTCTGAGATCTATGAGAGGTTTCCATTAATAGACCAGAAACCAGAGCAAGAAAAGATATAAAGGGGCATACCATTCAGAGTCAGTATACTGATCTGATCAGCATCATGTTACCTGTATAGCTCAAGTCACACCAAACTCTATGCAGTGCTAAAATACAGGGATACAATGTATGATACCATCATATAATTATTGTTTTATAGGTTTAGTGTTAGTTATTGATTGGTTGACGTGACGGTCGTGGTGCGACCGCACGTGAACGGCACACTCCTACCCCATATTTGCGACTGCTAGCACACCCAAACACATGGTTTTGGTCACACACACTCACACACAAACAAACATAAAACTGATTACACGAACTTCAACAAAGTTTAAAACCATTTATTTAAGTGGACAAGGTTGGTGCACCAACTTTGTGCCACTGACGAAAAGAAAATGGATTACTGACGTGTTGGAGAGTTTGCGGCCTCAGCTAGTTAGTCAGTCCAACGTACAGAAGCGCCCGCCGGAAACACTGAACATTTATTTTGGTTCCCAGTTTAATTGGACTGCTGATTCCCTGTTATGGCAGTTAGGATGATAAATGGTCTTGGCCAAATCACGTCGATAAGGTGTTGGTTTTTTACATACCTGTAAAACGTGATTATTTATTACATAGTTATTTCTTTGTTTTAGCATACTGAGGAATACTATGTTTATGTCTCAGGGTCTGTTTTGTCATTTGTGTATTGTTTTATTTTTGTGTCTAACCCTTTTTTTTAGAAATGGTGCACCACCTCCTATAAATGTTCATTGTTCTGTCTAGGGCAGGGGTGTCAAACTCAAACAGACAGAGGGCCAAAATTAAAAACTGCGTCCACGTTGAGGGCCGGACATATTCAATATTTATTGAAAGAAGGAAAGAAGAGTGGAAGAAGGAAAGAAGAGTGGAAGAAGGAAGAAAGGAAAGAAAAGTGGAAGAAGGAAAGAAGAGTGGAAGAAGGAAAGAAGAAAGGAAAGAAGAGTGGAAGAAGGAGAGAAGAGTGGAAGAAGGAAAGAACAAAGGAAAGAAGAGTGAACAAGAGTGGCTATGGATAAAGAGATAGAGAGTGAAGAGGGAAAATATTGAAAAAAGGAGAGACAAATGGAGTGAAGAAGAGAGATGTAGTGTGAGAGAATGTAGACTGAGAGGGATAGAGAGAAAGATGGAGAGATAAAAAAGTAGAGAATGGAAGGTGTCTCTTAATCTTCCTAGTTACAGTTGAATTGAGAGGGACAGAGAGAAGAGGAGCCTTGGAATTGGCGCAGGTGTCAGTGAAGCACAGGTGCAAGCCAGTTCAATGACCCTATTATGATGTCATAATGGTCCCAATGTAAAAGTTTAGAAAAATGAGAAATACATAGCTGAAGTGTCCTTTACAAGATCTACGTCACAAAGTTTGAACGAAGCTGAATTAAGCGCAGAAAAAAGTAAAAAGAATAAGAAGCCACGTAGGAATAACAATACAGGGCACTTCATGCACTGTAATAAACACCAGTGGCATTCATTTCTTATGCGTCTCGACTGTGCGTTATAAATGGAACTTTTTGCAACATTCCGAGGATCCGGTGGGCCGGATGAAATTGCTTGACGGCCAGATCTGGCCGCGGGCATAGAGTTTGACACAAGTGCTAGGTAAATGTGATTGGATGGTACAGAATCCCACTTAGGAGGCCTTCTGTCTTAAGGGGGGGATGTTACGACCCTGGCGGGTCTAGGCCCCGCCCTGTGAGATTGGCATGCCTGTTCTGTCTCCCTGCTTTTCTCCGTCTCTGCAGCAGGTGATTGGGGACGGACAGGTGTGTTCCTTGATTGGCTTGATTGGATTCACAACTGCGACCAACTGAAGAAGAAATAAACTACGCTTATTGGCTGAGGTCTGATAAAATCACACCCACTCAGAGTATAAGTAGTTCACAGTTCAGACCTCGGGTAGGATTCATCTCTCTCATGTCAGTAATTGGCAGACTGCGTTAACATGATGAAGCTGTCTCTGGTGTTCTTGATGATGCACTTGTGTTGGCCTGGCTCTAAGGCTGAGAAAGGGTGCCATGACCCTGATTTGCTGGAAAGAGCAGAAGTGGCTCTAGATAGAATCAATAAAAATAGAAAAGAAGGATACATACTGAAACTGGACCGACTTTATGACTTCAGCATGGAGCCAAAGGTGAGTACACTCAGCCCCTCTCTCTCTGTCAGTTATGGTCACACTTTAACACTCCTTAACACTTTAGCATCTCTTCCATGAAAAACTGATGAATTGTGCTGATTTGTCATTAATAGGGAGACACTGGGACGCATTACAACTTCTTCATGGATGTGGTGGAGACGGAGTGCCATGTTCTGAGCAGAAAACCGTTTAAGTCATGTGAGATCTATGGTCATGATTATGGTGTAAAAGTAAGGAGAAGTCTATCTTACTACCTTAGTGTTTGGGTGTCTTTTAGTGTATACACATCTACATGGTCAAAGGGAGAAATTTTACTCATGGAAACATTTTGAAATGCATATCTTAGTCCAGGCTGTTCTTGTTTGTGATTTCCTGATAGTGTAGCAAGTTACCAAATGCTTGGTAAAGAATCTCTTATATTAAAGAATCTTTTGAAGACACATCTCTTCCAAAAGCACTTCCCCTCCTGATACCCTAACATGTCTAACTCTCACCTACTGTGTAATTCGTAACCAGTTCTCCTTGCACTTTGTCTTAATTAATGGAGTTAGTACTTACGCTTACTCCAAGGTCTCTTACTGTACTGAGTTGTTCCTCACTTTGGATAAACTTTTCTACCAAATGAATACATGTAAATGATCTGTACATTACTTTTTCTTTATTTTGGATTTCTATCTTTTTGTTTTTAATACCTATTTTCTGTAATAGGTTTATGGACGCTGTGGGATATCAAGGGCTCCACATGACATGAAAACAAGATACCACTGTGTTCTTTTAAAAGGTATGCGTAGAGGTGATTAAAACGTATTCAAAGACAAACAAATGCCAACATTTGCAACATGTCAACAATAACCCTTTTGTTTTATTTAAATTGTGGATTGCAGTGAAACCATCAGCCATCCTCGGGATGTGTCCAGATTGCCCCACAGATATAGACTTGGATTCAAACGATATGGAGAAGGTGAAACTGACTCTGCCAGCGGTTCAATTCAGAAAGTGGATCGCTCAAATACTTTGCCTTGCTCAAGGTTACGAGGGCAACAATGCAGGTATTATTCTTTTGCAGCTTGAACGTGCTATTGAACATCGCTTTTCAGCATACATGTCATGACTCTTAACGTTTCTCTCCAACAGTGGGTTGTCGGCCCTTTCTATTTTTTTGAATATACAATTCAAGAGACCGTCTGCACAAAATCCATGACTGATGTCAACGTTGATCAGTGTGAAATGAACAAGTCGGAGTCTGCTGTAAGTATTCCAAGAACCAACAATCGGCAATACCAAGTCACTCCATAACCATAGTGTTTATGCAGACCCTACATTATTATTATTATTATTTGTTCTACACATTACTGCTGACTGTAAAGGTGTTCTGTCTAGAATTATTATTGGATATTATGCACCGAAGTGCTTAAACGTGGCAATCTTTAAACCACATTCACTCCCATTGTCATCAAGAGAGTGGGATTCTGCAAGGCATCACACCTAAGTGGACCCCACCTTCCACTCTCTCCTTCGATCGATGTAAACTGTGAAATATATGAACCTGACCGCTTGGTAAGACTTTTCAAAGACTTCTTAAAGCTCTTTTCAAACTTCATCTTAATAACCTGATCAGGATCCTAAGGGTGGATTTCATAATGTGATTGCAGGGTGACAAACCCGATCCCTTGCTGGGTTCTGTGGAAGTTCGTCCCTCTACTTCCACTTTGCCTCCAAGACTACGACCGAGAAGCAAGAACTGTCCTGGAGATTCTACAATTCCCAAGGAGATGTGGTTCTGAACATGGCAGACCAAGAAGACTTTTCTGAAAAAAGCAGCACTGATGTTGAATGTTCAAAATAAAGATAAGAAACATTCCAAATTTGGAAATTGTAGTTATTGCCTATAAACAGAGCTAATTTCTTATGCCTCTTTTGCTGCATATCGCAGGCGCTCCATCTGTGATCAGTCCAACAAGTGTGTCGGCCGTCTGTTGTCTTGTATTTCTGTAATTCGGCTGGTCCTGAATATTCGGGACAAAACGCTGTCTGACTTGTCGCTGATACCATGGCCTCAATTCAGCCAGTTTCTCTAAAATTAAGTTTCGAATCCTTATGTTAATTAAGGAGCTGTCTATAGACGTCAGATGATGTAGACAAACAAACCCACATTGATATTGCGTTGGACAGCGAAAGAAACATACAGTACAGAACATATGTCTTCAAAGCAGCCTTTTGAAATTGGTTCTGTCTGTCTTAGCATGGAAAGTGTGCTTCTTAGGGTCAAAAATGACCTTCTGTTGGAGGGGCTTATGCAATAGTTTGATTCTGGTGATGTTAATTGGTAGACTGGCCTGTGAATCACAGGAAGTCTATTAATTGACTGACTAATTGGTGCACTCAAGAATGTGCTGAGATACAAGTCCATAACTATGGAGGTTTTCTGGTTCAGGTTGATTATGTGTGATGCATTTCATTCTTAGATACATTATTGCTTCCTCCTTGTTAGGTCATTGATAATGGAAATGTATGAGGTTATGGCTGGTGTTACAACTTCACAGGAATATCACAACCAGCATCAAGGAATGAGATGTCAAAAGAACATGTAGTGTATAATAATAACAAGGTTGATATTATCATTGTCATTATAATCAACTGCACATTTTGACCACTTGTTGAACCCAACAGTAGGCTGATCACTGTCGTGTAAGCTTCATCACCCAGCATACAGAGGTCTAAATAGAATGCATTGCAACACCTTATGAAAGTCTGTGCATTGCATGGAAAGATATTGCCTGAGCTCTGGTCAGCAGAGATAGATGACTTGCCTTGTCATCTTAGGTGAGCTATGTGTGCACATATGCACAAACTTTATGGCCAGGATTTCATTAAATTCAATGCAAGTTGTAGGTGGCGGCTCACTTTTACCCTGTGGCTTCATTGCACCAAGACATCAAAATGAAGCCAGAGGCTATGAAAGAGAGTATTGGCCTTAAAATGTATGTGTTATATATGCACATTTTACATCCAATAGCCATGTACAATTGTTCCAAATGTGTCAAGCAATTCAAACATCAATGTAATGTATATGATACATATATGCAGGCATACCATAAGTAAGCCATACATACCACAACAAAGCAATACCTTTTTTCATAATATGATAGACTTTTACACTTAGAACAATTTGGAATGTTTCTTATCTTTATTTTGAACATTCAACATCTCAACAGCAGTGCTGCTTTTTTCAGGAAAGTCTTCTTGGTCGGCCATGTTCAGAACCACATCTCCTTGGGAATTGTAGAATCTCCAGGACAGTTCTTGCTTCTCGGTCGTAGTCTTGGAGGCAAAGTGGAAGTAGAGGGACGAACTTCCACAGAACCCAGCAAGGTATCGGGTTTGTCACCCTGCAATCACATTATGAAATCCACCCTTAGGATCCTGATCAGGTTATTAAGATGAAGTTTGAAAAGAGCTTTAAGAAGTCTTTGAAAAGTCTTACCAAGCGGTCAGGTTCATATATTTCACAGTTTACATCGATCGAAGGAGAGAGTGGAAGGTCCCAATAACTATAGTGTGATGCCTGGCAGAATCCCACTCTCTTGATGACAATGGGAGTGAACTTGGTTTAAAGATTGCCACGTTTAAGCATTTCGGTGCATAATATCCAATAATAATTCTAGACAGAATACCTTTACAGTCATGAGTAATGTGTAGAACATATAATAATAATAATAATGTAGGGTCTGCATAAACACTGGTTATGGAGTGACCTGGTATTGCCGATTGTTGGTTCTTGGAATACTCACAGCAGACTCCGACTTGTTCATTTCACACTGATCAACGTTGACATCAGTCATGGATTTTGTGCAGACGGTCTCTTGAATTGTATATTCAAAAAAATGGGAAGGGCCGACAACCCACTGTTGGAGAGAAACGTTAAGAGTCATGACATGTATGCTGAAAAGTGATGTTCAATAGCACGTTCAAGCTGCAAAAGAATAATACCTGCATTCTTGCCCTCGTAACCTTGAGCAAGGCAAAGTATTTGAGCGATCCACTTTTTGAATTGAACTGCTGGAGTGTCAGTTTCACCTTCTCCATACCGTTTGAATCCAAGTCTATATCTATGGGGCAATCTGGACACATCCCGACGATGGCTGATGGTTTCACTGCAATCCACAATTTAAATAAAACAAAAGGGTTATTGTTGACATGTTGCAAATGTTGGCATTTGTTTGTCTTTGAGTACATTTTAATCACTTCTACACATACCTTTTAAAAGAACACAGTGGTATCTTGTTTCTATGTAATGTGGACCCTTTGCTATCACACAGCGTCCATAAACCTATTACAGAAAATAGGTATTAAAAACAAAAAAGATAGAAATCCAAAATGAAGAAAAAGTAATGTACAGATCATTTACATTTATTCATTTGGTAGAAAAGTTTATCCAAAGTGAAGAACAACTCAGTACAGTAAGAGACCTTGGAGTAAGCGTAAGTACTAACTCCATTAATTAAGACAAAGTGCAAGGAGAACTGGTAAAGAATTGCACAGTAGGTGAGAGTTAGACATGTTAGGGTATCAGGAGGGGAAGTGCTTTTGGCAGAGATGTGTCTTCAAAAGATTCTTTAATATAAGAGATTCTTTAGCAAGCATTTGGTAACTTGCTACACTATCAGGAAATCACAAACAAGAACAGCCTGGACTAAGATATGCATTTCAAAATGTTTCTAGGAGTAAAATTTCTCCCTTTGACTATGTAGATGTTTATACACTAAAAGACACCCAAACACTAAGGTAGTAAGATAGACTTCTCTTTACTTACACCAACAGGACCATAGACCTCACATGACTTAAATGGTTTTCTGCTCAGAACATGGCACTCCGTCTCCACCACATCCATGAAGAAGTTGTAATTTTCTCCCTATTAATGACAAATCAGCACAATTCAGCAGTTTTTCATGGAAGAGATGCTAAAGTGTTAAGAGTGTTAAAGTGTGACCATAACTGACAGAGAGAGAGAGAGAGAGAGAGAGAGAGAGAGAGAGAGAGGGGCTGAGTGCACTCACCTTTGGCTCCATGCTGAAGTCATAAAGTCGGTCCAGTTTCAGTATGTATCCTTCTTTTCTATTTTTATTGATTCTATCTAGATCCACTTCTGCTCTTTCCAGCAAATCAGGGTCATGGCACCCTTTCCCAGCCTTAGAGCCAGGCCAACACAAGTGCATCATCAAGAACACCACAGACAGCTTCATCATGTTAACGCAGTCTGCCAATTACTGACGTGAGAGCAATGAATCCTACCCAAGGTCTGAACTGTGAACTAATTATACTCTGAGTGGGTGTGATTTTATCAGCCCTCATCACACCTCAGCCAATAAGCCTAGCTTATTTCTCCTTCAGTTGGTCGCAGTTGTGAATCCACACTGTTTAGCCCCAAAAAGATTTAAAGAGAAACTGAAGCCTGTCACACTAACTACATTAACCTAGAATGATGCATTGGACTAACACAGGCTGGGTGGGGGTTGAGTGCTGGCTCAAAAGAATATGCTGTTCCTCCAGATAAGAAGACCTGTAAACAACATACCCTGGTGTATGACAAAGCCATTCGTACAAACTGTAGACTGTAAAAAAAGGTTATATAACATCTGTGTTAATGGATAAGTGGGGACTTAAAGTTGATACCAGTGGCATACTATTCAACACGGCTAGATCCAGTAGCCCAAGCAATGTCTGAATGTTTACAAGCAGTAGTGGCTGCAGGCCTCTGCTCCTATTGTACTAAACAGACACTTACACTGAAAGTTCCACATGCTTACTTTTATTTTTTATTTTTTGCTCACTCAGCCTTATATCAATATTGAGCGCTGCGTGACATTTAACCCAGTTACACTTTTACTTACGGCAGAAGACAGATCAAAACTATGGCAGCCAGAGCTGACCTACAAGATATGCCTTTTCCAGAAGCTGATTTAACTATTGTTTGTTGATGGTTCAAGCAAATAAACCTTGAACGCATAGCCACTACTTCCACACTATTCTGCACAAGCAGCAGAACTGATTTCCCTGATTGCGCATACACACATACAAAAGACCCGGTTTCATTGGGAAACCAAAAAGCAGACAAGGCTACAAACCAGGTTGCACTACAACAACCATCTGACACGTACACAATTGAAGAATTAGATCTCACAATACTAAAAGATATGCTGTAATATTGAGCCATGGTGAAAACATGCCTCAATAAGTGGGGATAGTAAGCATATATTTATACTTCTTATTTTTATTTTATGAGAAAGAAGGTTAAACATTCATTATTGATTTTATATTTTTTAATTCTTATTAAATGATTTTGTTTGAAAGATGTTTAAACATTCAGTTATAGATTTTATTGAGTTGAATCTAAACGAAAGAAAGAAATATCGTCTAGCCATAGACAATCACTGTTCATACAACCCCCAGTCAGCCGAACTGGTAGAAAAGAATGAACCAAACTATTAAAAGTTAATTGAGAATCCAAGAGTAAAATTAGTGAAATTAAGCATGCATGTTGTTATCACTGTTTGAAATGATGTATGGAAGAATCTACACTGCCTCAGCACTCAAACTGTTTGCTGAAACAGACAAAGAGATTGAATATACATTTGCAGAATATATGGCAAAGATGATGTCAACTAAATGCTCTCAGACTTCTCTCCCCTACACAGGAACACTGTGAGGCTGAATTCAAGGTTGGACCAGGAGATTGGGTCCTAATCAACAGCCTCAAAAGAAAACACTGCCATTCGCCCAGATGGGACAGACCATAACAAGTGCTACTGTCAACACCTACCGCAGTCAAAATAGCTGAGAGAGCCACGTGGATACTTTTGGCTCAACGCAAACGGGTAAGCCTGCACACGGCTGAGGCAGAGGAATAAAGATCATCTTTCTTTGCTGTTTCCAGGGTGTGCCCACTGTGACAGAAGACCAGCCTACAAAGGGGTTTAGATGTTTAGATTCTATTCGTCTTAACCGCTGGCAGAAGATACAGTACTGTCCTGGGCGATTAGAACCTAGTGGAAATTGTGGAGTAAGAGGTCTCTTCCTCTGCAAGGTCATGGGAGGTTACGGAAAGTGGGCCAAAGGATGTGGGGGACTCTTAGCAACGACTGTAGGATTTTACATTGTTGTTCTAGTAACATACTTATGAATGATACAGCAAACACAGGCCCTGGACGAATATCCACGATGGGACCTGGCTAAAGATCATCCGTGGTGGAAATGGGTAAATCAGACCGTCCGAACGCACATACCACAAGGTGACTGTTTAGTCTGTGCAGGGCCCAGGGTGCCGACCAAACCACTCCTGGCGACCCCTGTACCTTATGACATAGATCACTGCGACAAAGAATTTAGAGAAACTGAAGCCTGGAAGAAACATGTCAACTTACTCTTGGCTAAGAAGTGCACGTGTGAGATGTGCCATCTAGGACACCTCGTGTCGTTGAAAAGAATGTTCATATCTTCCTGCCCAATCTAACTACAAACAACAGCCAATGTGTTCTGAAGAATGTTTGCTGATGATGGGAAATAGGGCGTTTAATGATACAGCTATACAGCATGACTGTTCACATTTGAACTGGCCCTACATGCCAGACAATGTTACACCACCTCCACACATTATTAGCAAAGATGCTCTGTTTGAATGCTATTTAAAACCTGGGGAAAAGAATGATGCACACCAAGGACACTGGACACAATGTAAAACCATTACACATGTGATAGATAATGGGAGAGAAATACAGTTAAATACTTCCACTGAATGTAGAATAGCGGGGATGTGTTTGAATGGCAGACTTCTTGAAGTACAGGATATAGCCATAGCTGATATGTGGGGATGGTGAATTAAGAGCTACACTGCCTGTGGGTTGGTCTGGGCCTTGTGCTAGAACAATGTTGGTACAACCTTTTCAGATTACCCCCAGGTCCAAGACTCACCAGTACCTGAGGAACGTTCCAATGCATTCCTTACGAGGGAGGAGAGAAGCAGGGGATGACAGCGGGATCTGGTCCGATGGCCTGGGCATTCCCTGAGGCATTCCAGACCACTACAAAGCCTTGAACCCAGCAGCCAATGGCCTGGCATCTACCCTCTGCCCCTGGTGCGTCATCGGAGCACACACAGATTGGATTAACTTCCTTTACTACACTGAAATGAAGTTCCAAAACCTGACCAGAGACGGACTACAAACGATCAGAGAAGAACTACACGCCAATTCCAGGTTAACGTGGCAAAACACAGCTGTGCTTGAAATTCTCACTGCCATGAATGGAGGCATTTGTGTCATGCTTGGTACTGACCAATGTTGCACATATGTCCCTGATAACACCCGAGATGGGAAAGACTTAGATCTGATCCTAAACAAAAGATGCAAAAAGTTGTCCAACAGAATGCCTGATGGGGAGCAGGGCCTTCAAGGACACAGCAAAGAGGCCTTGTTTGAATGTTATCTGAAGCCTAGGCGAGCTAATGACACACACACAGTCAACATCCACTATGTTGGCCTACAAAGGCAAAGTATTCAAATGTGTGATGAAAAATATGACGACATTTTAAATGATTGACTTATGATGATATGGAGTGATGCTCAGTAATGATCTCTGTTCCGAAAATCCATGTGATGAAGCTCAGAGTGATGATTTTGAGGTTATCCATTGAAATTGATAATTGACGAATTAAGAAAGATGATTTGTGATTTTAATTGTGATTTTGATTGTGATTTTGAATTATCCATTGAAACGGATAAAAGGAGGGACATGGAGATAATTTCCAAACACTGTTAATGACTTAAGAATATAATAATCAAGTGCCTTGTATTATTAATTACCTTATATGAATCATTTACTTATGTAAGCAGGAACATGGCTTTTCTGTGTTTCTGCGTGTGTGTAACTTAGAATATTAGGTGCCACTTAGTCTGCATATGTACAAGAGCATGTTTAGACCAGAAGTGATAAGAAGGGTAGAACTGTGCTTCTTCCGACCTTGCAAAACTTCCATCCTTGCCTCGGACGTCAGAAATCCACCACGTGGTTTTCCCTGCTGAACGCTCAACTTCTGTCTATATAAACCTTGTGAGATGTGTTTATCATTGCTTCGCTTTCAGCCTTGTGCTGGGAGTGAGCCCGATTGAAATTGTTGTTTGTCTAATAAATATACTTATATGCAGCTCCGGAGTCCTGAGGTAACTAGGGTGAATTTTCACCTATTAGCCTCAATTCAGCCAGTTTCTCTAAAATTAAGTTTCGAATCCTTATGTTAATTAAGGAGCTGTCTATAGATGTCAGATAATGTAGACAAACAAACCCAAATTGATATTGCGTTGGACAGCGAAAGAAACATATAGTACAGAACATATGCCTTCAAAGCAGCCTTTTGAAATTGGTTCTGTCTGTCTTAGCATGGAAAGTGCGCTTCTTAGGGTCAAAAATGATCTTCTGTTGGAGGGGCTTATGCAATAGTTTGATTCTGGTGATGTTAATTGGTAGACTGGCCTGTGATTCTGTGAATTGACTGATTAATGACTAATTGGTGCACTCATGAATGTGCTGATATGAGTCCATAACTATGGAGGTTTTCTGGTTCAGGTTGATTATGTGTGATGCATTTCCTTCTTAGATACATTATTGCCTCCTTATGTCATTGATAATGGAAATGTATGAGGTTATGGCTGGTGTTACAACTTCACAGGAATATCACAACCAGCATCAAGGAATGAGATGTCAAAAGAACATGTAGTGTATAATAATAACAAGGTTGATATTATCATTGTCATTATAATCAACTGCACATTTTGACCACTTGTTGAACCCAACAGTAGGCTGATCACTGTCGTGTAAGCTTCATCACCCAGCATACAGAGGTCTGAACAGAATGCATTGCAACACCTTATGAAAGTCTGTGCATTGCATGGAAAGATATTGCCTGAGCTCTGGTCAGCAGAGATAGATGACTTGCCATCTTAGGTGAGCTATGTGTGCACATATGCACAAACTTTATGGCCAGGATTTCATTAAATTCAATGCAAGTTGTAGATGGCGGCTCACTTTTACCCTGTGGCTTCATTGCACCAAGACATCAAAATGAAGCCAGAGGCTATGAAAGAGAGTATTGGCCTTAAAATGTATGTGTTATATATGCACATTTTACATCCAATAGCCATGTACAATTGTTCCAAATGTGTCAAGCAATTCAAACATCAATGTAATGTATATGATGCATATGTGCAGGCATACCATAAGTAAGCCATACATACCACAACAAAGCAATACCTTTTTTCATAATATGATAGACTTTTACACTTAGAACAATTTGGAATGTTTCTTATCTTTATTTTGAACATTCAACATCTCAACAGCAGTGCTGCTTTTTTCAGAAAAGTCTTCTTGGTCGGCCATGTTCAGAACTACATCTCCTTGGGAATTGTAGAATCTCCAGGACAGTTCTTGCTTCTCGGTCGTAGTCTTGGAGGCAAAGTGGAAGTAGAGGGACGAACTTCCACAGAACCCAGCAAGGGATCGGGTTTGTCACCCTGCAATCACATTATGAAATCCACCCTTAGGATCCTGATCAGGTTATTAAGATGAAGTTTGAAAAGAGCTTTAAGAAGTCTTTGAAAAGTCTTACCAAGCGGTCAGGTTCATATATTTCACAGTTTACATCGATCGAAGGAGAGAGTGGAAGGTGGGGTCCACTTAGGTGTGATGCCTTGCAGAATCCCACTCTCTTGATGACAATGGGAGTGAACTTGGTTTAAAGATTGCCACGTTTAAGCACTTCGGTGCATAATATCCAATAATAATTCTAGACAGAATACCTTTACAGTCATGAGTAATGTGTCGAACAAATAATAATAATAATAATAATAATAATAATGTAGGGTCTGCATAAACACTGGTTATGGAGTGACCTGGTATTGCCGATTGTTGGTTCTTGGAATACTCACAGCAGACTCCGACTTGTTCATTTCACACTGATCAACGTTGACATCAGTCATGGATTTTGTGCAGACGGTCTCTTGAATTGTATATTCAAAAAAATAGAAAGGGCCGACAACCCACTGTTGGAGAGAAACGTTAAGTCATGACTATGCTGAAAAGCGATGTTCAATAGCACGTTCAAGCTGCAAAAGAATAATACCTGCATTGTTGCCCTCGTAACCTTGAGCAAGGCAAAGTATTTGAGCGATCCACTTTCTGAATTGAACCGCTGCAGAGTCAGTTTCACCTTCTCCATATCGTTTGAATCCAAGTCTATATCTGTGGGGCAATCTGGACACACCCCAACGATGGCTGATGGTTTCACTGCAATCCACAATTTAAATAAAACAAAAGGGTTATTGTTGACATGTTGCAAATGTTGGCATTTGTTTGTCTTTGTATACGTTTTAATCACCTCTACGCATACCTTTTAAAAGAACACAGTGGTATCTTGTTGTCATGTCATGTGGAGCCTTTGATATCGTACAGCGTCCATAAACCTATTACAGAAAATAGGTATTAAAAACCAAAATAAAGAAATCCAAAATAAAGAAAAAGTAATGTGTACAGATCATTTATATTTACATGTATTCATTTGGTAGAAAGGTTTATCCAAAGTGAGGAACAACTCAGTACAGTAAGAGACCTTGGAGTAAGCGTAAGGACTAACTCCATTAATTAAGACAAAGTGCAAGGAGAACTGGTAAAGAATTGCACAGTAGGTGAGTGTTAGACATGTTAGGGTATTAGGAGGGGAAGTGCTTTTGGAAGAGATGCATCTTCAAAAGATTCTTTAATATAAGAGATTCTTTAGCAAGCATTTGGTAACTTTTTACACTATCAGGAAATCACAAACAAGAACAGCCTGCACTAAGATATGCATTTCAAAATGTTTCTAGGAGTAAAATTTCTCCCTTTGACTATGTAGATGTGTATACACTAAAAGACACCCAAACACTAAGGTAGTAAGATAGACTTCTCCTTACTTCTACACCAACAGAACCATAGATCTCACATGACTTAAATGGTTTTCTGCTCAGAACATGGCACTTCGTCTCCACCACATCCATGAAGAAGTTGTAATTTTCTCCCTATTAATGACAAATCAGCACAATTCAGCAGTTTTTCATGGAAGAGATGCTAAAGTGTTAGGAGTGTTAAAGTGTGACCATAACTGACAGAGAGAGAGGCTGAGTGTACTCACCTTTGGCTCCATGCTGAAGTCATAAAGTCGGTCCAGTTTTAGTATATATCCTTCTTTTCTATCTTTATTGATTCTATCTAGAGCCACTTCTGCTCTTTCCAGCAAATCAGGGTCATGGCACCCTTTCCCAGCCTTAGAGCCAGGCCAACACAAGTGCATCATCAAGAACACCACAGACAGCTTCATCATGTTAACGCAGTCTGCCAATTACTGACGTGAGAGAGATGAATCCTACCCAAGGTCTGAACTGTGAACTAATTATACTCTGAGTGGGTGTGATTTTATCAGGCCTCAGCCAATAAGCGTAGTTTATTTCTTCTTCAGTTGGTCGCAGTTGTGAATCCAATCAAGCCAATCAAGGAACACACCTATCCGTCCCCAATCACCTGCTGCAGAGACAGAGAAAAGCAGGGAAACAGGCATGCCAATCTCACAGGGCGGGGCCTAGACCCGCCAGGGTCGTAACATCCCCCCTTTAAGACAGAAGCCCTCCTAAGTGGGATTCTGTACCATCCAATCACATTTACCTAGCACTTGTGTCAAACTCTATGCCCGCGGCCAGATCCGGCCCGTCACCGGCCCAGCGATTTCATCCGTCCCACCGGATCCTCGGAATGTTGCAAAAAGTTCCATTAATTTGAATGGGCCACGGTGTAATTTTATTTGGCCCTCCAGATGATATGTAATGTCTATCACAGCTGGCCTGCCGCGGCCGCCGGTATGTCGCACGCACCACTAATACTGCAAGTCCCACAATGCACTGCCACCGCGTTGGTAGCCTACGTCAATTTAGGCCCGTAAGCGCGAGCCCTTGCCCCACTGTATGTAGCCTCATCACCTGAAGTCAAAGGTTAGCTTGCGGCCTGTCTCTCTCCCCCCAAAAAATCGCCAATATTGGCAGAATATATGTTTACCGATGTAAAGTAAACCTGTTTGTCTTGTGTGTGGAGCCGATGTGGCTGTAATGAACGAATATAATTTAAGACGGCACTATAAAACGAAACACCAAGACAAGTACAAACATCTGGACATGAAACAGAAGCTCCAGAAGGAAGAGGATTCGAAAAGATCGCTGGTGTCACAGCAGACTGTGTTTTTAAGCCAAATCACAAAGTGAGGCTGCTGTGAAGGCAAGCTTTAAGTTGCGGAGATCGCTAAAGCAGCCCGACCCTTTACCGAGGGAGAATTTGTCATGAAATGCATGATACAAGTTTGCGACATCGTGTGCCCTGATAAAAGGCAAGCATTTTTAAATGTGAGTCTGAGCAGAAACACCGTTGCTGATTGTGTATGTGACCTTGCCACCGATCTACAACAACATCTGATGGGAAAGGGAAAAGATTTCAGCGCATACTCCCTTTCTGTGGATGAGAGCAGCGACACATCTGTGCTGTCAATCTTCATCCGTGGAGTGGACTCGACTGTGCGTTATAGATGAACTTTTGGGATTTAAATCAATGCATGGCACAACAACTACGGGGAAAGATCTCTTTGAAGAGGTATCCAAATGTGTAAATGAAATGGGGCTGCCTTGGGACAAACTTGTTGGACTGACCATCGCACCTGCGATGTGCAGTCAGAAAAGAGAGGCATAAGAAATGAATGCCACTGATGGCAATAACTAAAAAGCCTGAGCAATAGGCTGCTTGTCCCAGATTCAGTAACTCTATGTTAAACTTAAGTTCATGTTTACATATGAACAAATATATGATATATATATTCTTTTTCAATAAATATCGAATATGTCCGGCCCTCAACGTGGACGCAGTTTTTAATTTTGGCCCTCTGTCTAGTTGAGTTTGACACCCCTGATATAGAGGTTGGGCAGGTTTCCTGGACATTTTGAAGAGTAATAAAACATGTATTAAAACATGTATTTTTGAACCCTCACTCTGTCTCTGAGCTTTTTGGCCAAACCCACATTTTGACGGCTGTTTTAAAAAAAAATTAAAAGCACACTTAAATGATCGTAGAAATGCATGGTTTAGCTACACTTGCTACATAGTTTTGCATAACCTGTTCTGGCATAACCTGCGCTACACCCTATGTTTTAGTCAAGCAGGCTAATCTACAACTAAAAGCGATTCTTTCCAAAGCAAAGACGCTACTAGACAAGATAAATGTCATTATTAAATCGTTTATTGGTCAACAGCAGCACAAAGTAGTTTTGGTCAAATAGAACTGCCCTTGCCAAGTTAATTTCCCCCTGTTTTTAGGTTGCTATGCCGCACTGTTACGTTATGGAGTATGATTACATAGGCCTGCAATACAAGCAGAGAAGGGCTTGTTGGTCGATTATGTTTCTGATAGATTACCGTAGACTATGGAAAACAAACAACAAATATTGGTCTTGCATTCCAGAATCCTAACTCCGAGCGATCTGGGAGTGTTCCAGAAAAGAAAAGAGTTCCAGAACTCCCAGCCAGAGCCAGTGTGTTCAGCTAAGCATCTTTCCATATGGGCTCCATCACTGCTCCTCTTGGCAAGCACAGATGTAGGGGTGCACACACACACTTACAGTCACACACACACACACACACACACACACACACACACACACACACACACACACTTGCAGTCACACACACACACACACACACACACACACTTGCAGTCACACACACACACACACACACACACACACACACACACACACACACACACACACACACACACACACACACTTGCAGTCACACACACACACACACACACACACACACACACACACACACACACACACACAAGCACTATCAGTAACACACACACACACACAGACACACACAGGCACAGACATACACTTATTGTGGAGTTGAATGCAAACACAAGGGCACACTCAAATCCCTTTCTCATTTAGACACACACACCTTGCTTTCTTCTGCCAGAAAAGCAGAAAGAGAAGAAAAACTATTTCACATAAAAACAACCCAACAGAAACCATTACTTTGCTTTGAAGTGTAAATCAAAAGGTTTCTAATGAAAACCACATTTACATTTTCCTACCCCAAAACAAATGTAAACACGAGACATACAACACCTCTCATCACAGACCTCCGCATGTTTATGTGTTTGGGAAGATCTAACACACACTCTCTCTCTCTCTCTCTCTCTCTCTCACACACACACACACACACACACACACACACACACACACACACACACACACACACACACACACACACACACACACACACACACACAATCACAGCAGATCCCAGTAGATTAGTCCATTAGTAGAACCCTCTTTCTAAAAAATCCACCCTTTTATACATACATATTCAAACACATGAATGATTTCAGGTTTAGATTAAAAATAATGAGGGACAGAAGTTTTACAGTGTTCAATGTATGCTTGAAAAATGACTAAACCAGGTAGTTTTCATTTAGTGTGACTCAAACTGGTGAGAATGCAAGGCAGTGTGAGTATACTGCCCTCTTGTGGTTAAAATCCATCACACTAATACACTTTGAGCATGACACAGAATTCACATAATATATAACATAACATAGCATAATAAAATCGGCTACAATTCCACAAATTTGACAGATATGGTTGTAGCTATAGATAGACCTCTGATCATTGTTGGATTTCTGAATATGCCTAGAGTGTTGGGTGATGTATGATTTATGGTTACGGTTAGGAATGGACAGATCACATGATTACTGACGAGCCTAGACTAGGTCCCTCCACCTAAGCCTGCTTGAAGGCTGCTCTTGAATATGGCTCAGTAACCTACACTGAATAGACATCTATGATGTGCCATGAAGTCGACTCTCGTCCTGTTCAGCCACTTGTTCATAAACTGTAAGATTGGGTACTGTTGAGTCACCATTGTCCTTGCTCATGGACACCACCGACTAACATGGAAACTAAAATCTGATTGATTTTATAACCCATGAGGGGGCAGTTCATGTCGCAGTCACAAGGATATGGTACATATTTATGCACAACTCTCCCTGTCCCCTAGCAAGAGGCCTTAGAAGTTCTAATTCCATTGATTCAACGCAGAATGCTTTTAAACGGTAAAGGTTCTGTGTGGTGGACCGGTTCAATGAAGAGCCACTTTTAGATACTCTTAGTGTGTGCTCTTAATAAAACTGAAGGCATCAACATGACATGGCTAAAAGAGTACACAGACGGAAATGTTTGGAAAGTTTACAGCACAAATGGCTTCAAAGGGTCTCTTGGTTTAAGCTTTGCGTGTTCCTCAATGGATAAGCAAAGACATTCAGAGTACCCAGTTGAAGACAGATCTGGTGTGACTGTGGAAAACAATCAATTGGGATGAAAACACTGTTCCTATTTCCAATGCTTCATAAGATGTCCATTGAAAGGCAGGTGAATATACAGCTGCACACCCCCTACCCAGAACAACGGTTGACCATCGCAGCTCTTCACCAGCGTAAAGGAGTTACTGCCACCTAGTGGTTACAGCATGCAATCAACAGGGAAAGGATAAGTGGGCCTTGAAATGTCCCCTTGTTTAGGTAAGTGAATAATCATAGAAAACCAACATATGACAAACAATGAAATTTAATTATGATTTTGCAATACAAAACATTTGTGCAAATATCTTCTCACAAGTACCAAAAACAAAAAAACAAACAAGGCCTCTTGGTCAATAAACATGTGGCTGTAAACCTTTTCAGCTCATTCTTCAAAGGTCCATTCCTCTACACAAAAAGGCACCTCAGGTAAAACAGCACACTGAAAAATCTCCAGTACCAAGATTCACAGTCTCTGTGTTTTTAAGTGGTTTTTGAACTGGGATACACATCATGTACATGTAAAAAAAAAAAAAAAACAGATGATACCTGTATACAATTTCAGATGCCTAGGTAGGTAAGATTGTAGTGTATAAAACTAATTTCAGATGCCTAGGTAGGTAACATTGTAGTTATAAAACTAAAAAGGTTGAAGGCAAGGTGTAAAATGCAGAAAAGGAGCTTATGTGACTCGTCTTGTGTTTCTTAGCAGAACACAACCTTGAACCATCTTACCTCTCGGTAGTGTAGGTAGACTGAACAGAATCGACAGTAACATTATTCAATTCATTAAGTACCCTGAAAATAAGGATGATTGTCTTTAACTCATGCCAAGGGGTGTCTTTGTACTAAACAGTTGCATAGCAACAAAAACATTCAAATAGTGACTATTAGCTGCTTAAATGAATCCTGGTCAATGTGAGATAAGCTAAGGTTAAATGACCTTTCCGTTTCATTCCTGTAATGCATGTGAAGTTCTGTGTGCAGTCCTTGCAGATCATTTCTCATTACCCTGAACATATCTACAGCTGATTCATGTGGAGGATGTAGAGCACCGTCTCTTTATTCCCGTCCTTCTATGAGACTATGAATGGAGTTAATGTGTCTGCCGGTGGGCCAGTGAGCTGATTAGTGATATTAAACACCTGTTGTTGGCTCGGAGTTCTCACGGGCTCACGCCTATTCCATAGGCACTGTGGTGACTGTGTGTTTCACAGAGTATGTTGGAGATATATGGAGTCATACGGCTCTCAGTCTGGATCTCTGGTGTGTGTGTGTGTGTGTTTGTGTGTGTGAGAGAGAGAGAGTGTTTGTGAGTGTGTATGTGTATATATAAATGTGTGTGTGTGTGTGTGTGTGTATCAGTTATAGCCCTCAGAACTCAACAGAGGGCAGGCTCTGCAGTAATATTGAATAACGCTTGTCCATAAACATTCACATAGCCCTTTCGCTGATATTGTGTTTTAGAGCACGAGGGGCTTTCATTCCAAGCGTCTTTTCTCTCAGCCAGAGGGGTTGGCCCTTTAAGAGCGTTCCCGGCTGCCAGAAGCTCATCCGTGGTACTTTGAAGTCCATCACTCAGGTCCAGGAAGGGTTTAAGCTCCTGCTGTAGCAAAGGGGAGATGACATTGAGCTAAAGAGATGGAGAGAGAGATAGAGGGAGAGTGTGAGACAAAGCATGCTGATGCAAGCTTGAGACAAGAGTCAAAATCGACCACGCTCCCCTCCCAAAGGGTCTTTTTCTAGCAGAAGAAAGGCACAACATAGGGGGCAGTGTGAGTACCCAAGGTTATTGGCTTGAGTTTGTGCTGGAGAGAGGTATCGACTGCTGTGGGGAGGATGCTGTCTGAGACAGCAGGGAAAGGAAGGGAGTCCACAGCTCAAGGTTTGTCACACCAAACAGCACTGCCAAAACACCGGACCACACCACACGGCTGTGCTTTTGTCCTGCTTTTTTTTTTAGCATTTTGTCTCCAAAACAAACAAAAAAACTTCTAAGAATATAAATCTTTCATTCAGGGTTATTTTTGTTTTTTTTTAAACTTATTTACAAAAAGCAAGTTTTAAAAATATTAATAATTATAATCTTTCTTATGAGAACAGAAAATAAAAACATGAACAAATCAAAAGGATCGGCGGGGTACATCGGGTGTATTTACAGGTCTGCAGTGATGATGGACTCGCTGTACATGAGTCTGTTTGAGTCGGCCAGCATCGCTGCCTGTGACGGGTCCATCTGCACATGCTTCTGGGCCATGTGTCCGTATATGGGCATAGCGCCCCCGCCTGGCAAGGAGGCCATGGGCGCCAGCGTGACACAGTGGGAGAGCAGCGGCGTGCTGGCGTCGTGGTTGGAGCCTGTGGAGGGCACGCTGGTCACGTGACCCGTGCTGGTGGAGCCGCTGGCGCTGCTGGGTGAGCGGCTCTTGGGCGGCGGGCAGTGTTGCACCACCCGGGGCGCCACGGGTTGGGGCGGGGGACCGGTGGTGAAGTGGGCCGCGGGGAAGGCGGCGTAGCCTGGCGGGATGGGGTAACCGTTGACCGGGATGAAGCGCTGGGCCTGGGACATGGGCCCCGCCATGAAGCCGGCGATCTGGCCCGGCGGGAGGCCCTGCGGCGCCGCCTGGTAGATGTAGCCGGCGTAGCGCGGGCTGGACAGGTTGCTGACGGGGCTGGCGCTCAGGGAGGTGGTCTGGGTGGTGGCGTTGCCGCCCGAGGGCGTGCTGGAGCTGGCGTGCGACGAGATGCCCTCCCAGGCGCGCAGCCGGGCGTGGAGGTCCTTGAAGCGCGGGCGGCGAGCGGGCCCCTCGTGCCAACACTCGGCCATGAGCGTGTAGACGCGCTGCGGGCAGTCCTCGGGGCAGGGCAGCACCTGCCGCTTGCGCACCATCTCCATCACCTCCTGGTTGTTGCAGCCGTAGTAGGGCTGCAGGCCGAAGCTGAAGATCTCCCACAGCAGCACGCCGAACGACCAGATGTCCGAGTCCGTGCTGAACTTGCCGTAGGCGATGGCCTCCGGCGGCATCCAGCGGATGGGCAGCAGCGCCATGGGCTGCACGCGGTAGTAGTCGGACGCGTAGGCCTCCCGAGACAGCCCCAGGTCGGAGATCTTGACGTGCAGCTGCTCGCCCACGAGCACGTTGCGCGCCGCCAGGTCCTTGTGCACGAAGAAGTGGGCCGC
>NC_045161.1:2727910-2730410 GCF_900700415.2 Clupea harengus | reverse complement strand
CCTGCTCCACTCTTAGACAGCAAGGGGTCACGCCGTGTTCAGAGCCCACCGGAGGGACCCGACGGAGGGGGGGAAGAAGAGTAGGCCCTGGAAGCGCCTGAAGACAACGCGGCATTACTCATTACCCCTGTCAAACAGACCCAGAAGGGCCCATGGATCATCTCCACAAAAAGGGCTGATTCAGTAACCGTAAGGACGGGGCTGGGACGGATAAAAGTCACTGAAATGAAGCGCGGACATTTATTTTTCTTTTTGAGCTAACCTTTTATTGGTCAGCTGCATGTTGGAATCAAACCTATAAATGTATGGTTATCAAGAAAGTGGAATATTCCCTCTGTGCTCTCTCACTCAGTGGCTGCCTGAGTCGCAGGAAAGTCATCCTGTCCAGACCAGTGACCTCACCTTTATATATCAAGATATACTTTACTTACAGTATATTCCGTAACTTACACAAAGAGATTACAGCCTTACGCACTGAGAAGACTAAATTATGAATGAAACCAAGTGTAGTGACAGAGGCTATTGACCAAGAGCCTACAATGCCTGGCTGTAATATGGATCTATACAACTGGCATGAGCACAGGTTTTACTGTGTTAATGTGAATTTACTGTGTTACGTAATGTGACTTTACTGTATTAATGTGAATGTACTGTGTTAATGTGAATTTACTGTGTTAATGTGACTTTCTCATCATGTGACTGAGTTCTCCCTGTGTTATTGTTCCACATTAAAACCAGAAGCCACTGTGCTTGCATGCATGTTAACCCAGGGTGTCATGGCGCCTCTCTCACGTACAGTGAAAATGTCTGCATACTGAGATATCAATGTGTCACGCTTACAGTAGAGATAATGGATTCGGTTCTGCGATCTTAGCGCCTAGTCCCCAGAGCTCCGTAAAAAAAAGACTCCTGTGATTCCCCCAATTGCCTCCAAACCGTGACCCCCCTACTTTACCCTCCGCCCTCTTCCTCTCAACAGCTCCGCCCATCTCTACGACCTTACAGATTTACTCACTTTCAACAGTAAGGGCTGATCCAACCTTTCATATCAGGCATTTCTTGTTCAGCTCATCCTCATACATTAGTGTCTGTGTCTGTGTCTGTGTCTGTGTCTGTGTCTGTGTCTGTGTCTGTGTCTGTGTCTGTGTCTGTGTCTGTGTCTGTGTCTGTGTCTGTGTCTGTGTCTGTGTCTGTGTCTGTGTCTGTGTCTGTGTCTGTGTCTGTGTCTGTGTCTGTGTCTGTGTCTGTGTCTGTGTCTGTGTCTGTGTCTGTGTCTGTGTCTGTGTGTGGGTGTGTGTGTGTGTGTGTGTGTGTGTGTGTGTGCGCGTGTGTGTGTGTGTGAGTTTGTGTGTGTGTGTGTGTGTAAACCATGAATGGCTGCTTCAGACTCAAGTTACAGGCTCAAGTGACAGACAAAAGCCCAAACTCCTCTGTGACCGGGCAGAGGGAGCGGAGTGAACCTGGTCAGTGTGTGTGTCCACACACACCGGCCCCTGCGTCCTCCATAAATAACTGCATGGTAGAAGACCAGGCTCAGCACATTACAGCGCAAGCCTACTGTTAGAGCTGTCTGCCTGCGGTTGGATTATTGGAGGTTACTGTGCATCCCTTTTTAAAAACATAATGGTTGGCTTCTGGGTGCTTCTGGCTTTTTTAGTGGAGCTCTCATTTTCTCAATCAGTAATGGCATCTCATTCCTCCTTCCTTCATGGAGAATGTTGACAGCAAACAAAATCTGTTTGTCATTTCTCCTCCTCCTCCTCCTCCTCCATCATCACATGCATATTTTTCTCTGAGAAGGCTGAATGCGTGTGTTTTTGCATGCCAAGGCAATAAAAGCTGTAAAACAGCCTCTCTCTCGTAGGCTGCATCTGGCTCCAAAAGCATTCAAAAGATAGGCTGGGGGTCCCACGACGAGCCATCTGAAACGGCTATCTCGTTAAACGCACCGAAAAGTACAGAATATATGGCTTTAATCAAAACGATGTCCCCCTCTCTCTGTCCAACGTCAATACAGGCATTTGGTTCCTCTGGTTTTTTCAGAGGGGCGGAGGCTCTTGAAGTGAGCTTCTGAGGGGAGTTCTGCTTCATTTCAGGCAGTTTGGCTGCTTTGGCCCCCGGGGCTCAGGGCACGTTTAAAAGAGGAGGAGGAGGAGGAGGAGGAGGAGGTGGAGGAGGAGGTGGAGGAGGACTCTAAATGAGATGAGGTAAACAGGTACGGGCCCTGCTTGAGTTTGACTGGGGCTTTGACTGGCCGCCTCTGGTCCATGACCGCTGCTCAGAGTGACTGAGGGAGCCTTTCATTGGAGGGGGGCCGGGGAAGAAAGAGAAGAACACCTCCTCAGGTTACGCCAGAACAATAGCAGCCTCTCTTAGAGGAGCAGAGGACCGAAGGACAGAGGTCCAGAGAGAGAAAGAGAGAGGGAGAGAAAGAGAAAGAGAGAGAGAGAGAGAGGGAGAGAAAGAGAAAGAGAGAGGGAGAGAGAGAGAAAGAGAAAGA
>NC_045161.1:2717910-2725410 GCF_900700415.2 Clupea harengus | reverse complement strand
AGAAATCTAAATATGTGTAGATAGACATTTGCTCTTGCCACACACACACACACACACACACACACACACACACACACACACACACACACACACACACACACACACACACACACACACACACACACACACACAAACATACACACACACACACACACACACACACACACACACACACACACACACACACACAAACACAGTCCATCTCCCTCTATTCGCACCCATGCTCTCTCCACACTGTCTTTGAGTACCCAGCTCTCTTTTCTCTCCTCTTGGTCTTTCTCTCTCTGCCACACACACACACACACACACACACACGTGAACATGATGCCAACTATAGAATGAGAGCACTGTGCGTAGGCAGAGTTATGAAGCACAGATTTGTAGGTACTGGGGCATCCATTTGAGAGGGACTCTGGGAAAAAGGTTCATGATCTCCCTATAAAAAGGGATTTACAGGCCCGTGGTCCCTCTAAACCTAATAGGAACGACCTCCCCCCCCACCACCCACCACCCACCCCCCACCCCGACCCACAGAAAGCCAAAGGCAAGAGCACATCCTGCAGCTTTCATTCATATTTTAGAGTCGACTCCTCGACCGGGCGCCCTTCTGCTAGCCCCGAATGGAAAAACATCTCAGGGTTTGGCAGGAAAGCTTCATCATGGAAAAACTCAAGGAAGGACGGCTTGGGGGGGGGGGGGGTTGAGGGAGAGAAAGAAAGAAAGAAAGAAAGATAGATTGAAAACAGGGAGAAGGAGATGGGGTGATAGAGCTTGAGTATATTACATAAACTGTCTGGACTGCTGTCTAGCACCAGACCAAAGTGGTTTTTTTTCCGGGGATGATGAATTCAGGCTAACATGACCATTCATGTTCAAGTAACCAGCGAGTACATTCAGAGCAAAAGTCATGGGCTACAAGGGTTGACTGGTCTATGTGTATCTATCTCTGGCGCTCCAACTTGTGTGCCTTTTGAGGACAAAGCTACTCCAGGGTCGCAGCATAAACCCTGGCTCCAGGCAGGTCCACTTGAAACACAGATGCATTAAATTCACCCCAAAAGAATTTACAGGCCTTTCCACTGTTGTACTGTGACTCAAAAACAGTTTGTAGTGCCCTCGAGGACTTGGCTGAGCAGCGGGACCCTGTGTCTGGGAAAAAAACCATGGCCAAAATATGTATTATGTAGAGCTACAAGAGCTCCAGAAGATGCAGCGTATTTTAGTGCTGCTCAGATAGGCTTTCAAGTCTGTCCCAGATGGCTGCGGGATACCTTTGGGGTCGTTGGGCGGGAGGCAGAGTTCAAGCGACAGAGAGTCCTGCCTGCCTGCCCGCCTGCCTGCCTGCCCGCCCGCCTCTCTGATGTGCGGGGCAGACATCCGATCCGGCCCCTCGGAGAAGCAGAGGGCTCCGGTGGAGGCTTTTGTCCTCTAATTTATGAAGCTTTCAGGGGGCCACACACAGGCAAGGCCAAAATGGCAGGACCTTGTTGGGAGAGCAGTTTATGCAGGGCATATCACTTTGCTTGGAGCCTCTCTCACTGTCGACTTCTATCTCTTTTTTATCCCGTATCCTTCTCCCTGCTACTCTCCTTTCAAAATCTCTCCTTCTCTCTTTCAGTTTATGAGGGCCGCTCTGCTTTATTTGTGTCTGTGAGATTATAAAACTGCACTTAGTGTAAATGTAAAAAAATGTAGTGTTCCAAGTCAATTCCGTGTAGCATTTTTAAGCCGATTTTCTGATGTATCACAGAATCCCATGCAATCACACCGATCTGCTCCAAACACCAGGGCAACAAGAACCACCACATTCTTGCAGGGAAGCTCTGTTCTATGTCAGCCTCATTCTTCTAACCTCTTCCAGCGTCTGACAAGCCCTTTTGGCCTGGCGCTGGGACAAATACTCCAAAATCGAAACCAGTGCGACGTGCATAAAAGGGGGTCTCAACAACACCCCGACCATAGATCTTCAGTCCCATAACCAGCGTGAGGCTTTTCTCATTTAACAAACAAGTAGCTGTCGCGTATGAGGGCAGAGTGTGAGATATATAAAAAAAAAAACACCGAGACACAAGTTAGTGTTGGCTGGGCTCTCCCATCTGAACAGAGAAGGCAGTGGGGCGGAAGACTAGTGCGAATGGGAGGTCAGAGCCAGATAAAAGCTTTTCTTTGCCCGATTTCTGGGGGGGGGGGGCAAGGCTGGAGCAGAATGGGTCGTTTTGGATGCGGCATGGCAGGAACAGTGGGATCATTCATGGGGGAGAGAGAGAGAGGCAGCCTGGGGGCGGTGTGGGGCGGGCAGGGTTACCAGCCTCCCAGCGGCGGCCTCCACTGTTTCCCGACGCTTCTCATGGAAACTCGGACAAGAGGCCAAGAGGAAAAGGTGCTCCGCAAGGGATAACACACACACACTAATACTCACGCAAATTCATACTCATACTCATACACACTCTCCAATGCTCAGATATACAGAATACACACACCAACACACACACACACACACACACACACACACACACACACACACACACACCAACACACACACACACACACACACACACACACACACACACACACACACACACACCAACACACACACACACACAAACACACACACACACAGAGACACATTTTTAACTCATGAATCCACACACAAAGAATATTACTCACACACTGATCTGAATATTACACACACACACACACACACACTCTCCCGGTCTCCTAGACGTGAACACTCCCAGACATACACACAGACGGCCTGAATGGGAAACATTACCCTCCAGCTCATGGGGACCCCTAAATCTTTCAGAGGAAGGAGGCAGGGGGCAAATGGGAGAGGGGTTAAAGTAGCAACCCAAACACCCAAGTCAGACAGGGGAAGCCTCGACCATGACCGCCTTTATGAGCCATTACTCACCTCCTCGAAGGCCACAACACCACCATCCCAAACACACCATGAGACTCGCCATTGTGAGGATCCTAAGAAAAGGCTATTTGTAGACACATGCCCTCAGCTGCTTTCTGTCTAACGGGATGAAAACTGCTAGTCCTTCAGAAGAAGGTGGCACTGAAATGGACGCTGCTGAACCTTCTATGAATGTGGGCTTCTGTTACCGTTCGGGAAACACAAAGGTATCACACAGGTAGCCAAGTGGTCTGAGAGAGAAGGCCAAAGAAAGAATGTGCAGAGAAACAGACATGTCTGCTGGACGGCTGCCTTCTTGGCACCGTGGCCTTCTCCTCGGGCCCAAGAGTTAAACACGGTACCTCCACCAGTCTGACACTGGCACATGGAGAGAGGGAAGGGACAAAGAAAGAGAGAGAGAGAGAGGGAGAGAGAGAGAGAGATTCAGAGGAAGAGAGGTGACCTCAAGTACCTGCTGAGTGACTGGGAAAGCAGTTAGCTTTGCAGTTGGGGGGGTGGGGGTTGGTGGAGGTGGGTGGTGTGCCCACTAGTCTGAGGGGGGGGGCGGGGGGAGGTTTAGGTTTCAGACTGCACCCCCGCCACAGACTGGACCAGGTCAAAGGTCCTTTTCCCTGGTGGGTCATATTAAGACTCCAATCTCCAGTCAATCAACACTTAGTTAAAGAAGGATCTATAACAAGGTAGGGACTGAGGTGAATGAGTGTGAAGGAGTGAGAGAGAGTGAGTGAGGGAGAGAAACCCACAGTTCATTGAGGAAAAACCTGCCTGCACAGGATGTGTGTAAAAAAAAATCCCAGGATCCACTGCTTTCCTCATACGTCCAAAAATAACATGCTAATATATTTATACTGGACCAATCAATGTAACTGTTACCTTTATGAGAACGGCATGTAACGTATTATACGGCACAGGATGGGGGAATAGAGCTACATTTAGTATTCCTGCATTTAAAAGTCCTCGGAATTAATGTAGGGTGGAAATAACGGGCCAAATATAAGCTAGAGAGCAGACGCGCTATTGGCTTTGGCATGGCTTCTCCTCTGAAACATTACCAATGTGAAAATGGTAATCAGCTTTCAGATCCAATTGTTGCTTCTGAACAAGCTAAATGTTCAACACTGTGTCAAGAAATGAAAACACATTAAATCCGCACAGGCTTTCTTACCTCTCCTAAATCAATGTGCAAGGGCTACTTATAGCATAAGCCCAAACAATACATCACTTTAATGATAATATAATTAGATTACTATCAACAGCATCTGAGTACAGCGTCACGTTCACCTCTGTCTTACCCAAATACTGAATGGATCTTTCATGGCGGACCTGAGCCTATCAATCTGACTATTCATTGATGTTCGCTGATGTGTTTCTCTTAGGTGCAGTCAGATATGAATATTTTTGGTCGTAATGGATAGCTGATGGTGCATGGATGGAGTGCGTGGAAGGGGTGCTTTTAGGGGGTGAAGCCCTCTACTGCCCCCCGTCTGTGTAGTGCTCTGGTGAGTAGTGAAGGCAGTAAGTCAAAAGTAAGCTCCACTCCACTGAGCCCGTGCCCTGCCTGACGTGTCAGAGAAGCAGCAAGTGGGAGACAGAGGGCGTCTGGACTTCGTTAGGACTGCCCACCCCCAACACCATCCCCACTTACAGCACAACGGGAGGAGAGGCGAAGAGGGGAAAGAGAACGTTTTTTTTTTTCTCCAAATGCCTTTTTTTTTTTACAGCGCTGAGAGAAAAAAGGGCTCCCTTCTCAAGCAGGCTTTGGGAAAGTTAAACAGCTCTGACAGGGCTGCGACGCTAATATCAATCTTCTCAAACGGGCAAGAAAACGGGATGTTATAAACAACTGTGAAACACGGGGCCCTTTTGGGAGCTTTTCAAGAGCTGCCCCTGGCCCTCTGGGTTTCCCCCGGAGCTCACGGTGGGGCTGCTGTGTATACATTACCCTGTCTCTTAAGAGCCAAATCTCAGGCCAGAAATCATGTCTGTTTACCTTCAATTGATGATATTTTGATAGAGGAGAATTATGAGCCAGTTTCTCTCACATTATTAATTTGGTCCACTTTACCAATGAATGGATTTTTTTCCCTGGGTCTGGAGGCCTGACACAGGCAATAAGAGGCTGGCCAGGCTGAGGGAATGTTTGCTCCCGCTCACGCTAAAGGCCTTAAGAGGCCCACGCCAGAAACCGAGGACCGTGCGGCTACCAGAGGCTACTGTGCTGTCCGGAGGAGAAGAGGGCTGCCTTTGAAGGCCTGAGGTGTCCAGCTGTGAGAGCGCAGGGTGGTGAGACGCTGAGATTTAAAGACCACAACATTAGCCTGAGGCTCTGGACACACATCCCAGATCACAGGTGAATATGAACCCCATAACTCATGTCAAGCCATCAAAGGGTATACGTTTTAATGGCCCTATGCTTTACACTAATATGGTTTTCGTATGGCAGAGATGGGAGCTGCTTGAATCTGCGATTTGGACCCAAGTTGCACTTAAGTGATTCGAGAGTTGACTTGAGACTCGTCCTCAAAAGACTTCAGGCTCAACTCTGACTTGAGATTTGGGACTCGTAAAAAAATCTTTATTTATCTATTCTTTGATTTTTTTTTGGTACAGACAAAAAGGGAGGGAGAATTCGAATGTCATTCCCTCCCTTATTATCGCACGTAACATTATGCACCCGGTGGTGTTTGCTTGTCACACTTGTTCAGAAACAGACAAGCGAATCCTTTCTTTACAGTTTTTCTCTCAAATCATCCTCAACATTTTTGAAACAGCAAGCACTTCTCGAAAACAATTCGTACAAACAGTCGATTAACTGCAAAAGCCTGTAACTCTCTCAGAATGCTTAGTTTATGCTTCAAAATAAATAATCATGTCAATGAATATGTCAATTCCACTAAAATCCAAGTCCTTTTGTCATGTTTTGTAACCAAGACAGACAAAATATTTTGTCATGTTGGGAATGTAAAATTATGTCCTAGAAGTCTCTTTCTCACAATAATTTATCACTATACCAGATTATTACCAACTACATTGTAGATTGTTTCCAACTAACTGATTATTATTTTCTAGCAAGTTGAATTTCATGTCACTGACAACAACTTTTCAATTCAAGTGATTGTTGAAGAGAGTTGTAGCAGGATGCAGAAACTCAGTTGAGACTGGATAGCATAGCAACAAATAAAACCTGTTGAAAACCAATGGGACACTCTTGCATGGCACACACATTCTTTGAGAACCAAATAATGTTATCCAGTCGTGATGATCATAGATATTTCACATTTTCCCACTCGGTGGCCTACGAGGTGGCTTTTTGCACTACCATAACCTCACTTTAAAGTAAACTTATGCTGCTGTACATGTATCTGTATGTTTATATCTATATCTATATGTAGGACATGTCTTGTCTTATCTGTTGTTGTGCGTGTGCACTTTATATGTTTCACCGTGGGAGAGTGGGAAACGTTTTTTCGATTCCTTTGTATGTCTTAACATGCAAAGTCATTGACAATAAAGCTACTTTGACTTTGACTTGGTGGCCTAGGAGGTTTTACAGTCATGCTTTCCCTTTCAACAAATGTACTCAATCCTCATCAGTCTTGATAACTAGTTTATTTAGCCATATGCATGTCATGACTTAAACATTGAATAGCTACCCAGTCTTGATAACTAGTTTATTTAGCCATATGCATGTCATGACTTAAACATTGAATAGCTACCCAGTCTTGATAACTAGTTTATTTAGCCATATGCATGTCATGACTTAAACATTGAATAGCTATCTAGATATTGTGGGGGGTGAGACTGAACAGCAGACGATCGCACATAGACCTTTGCAGGAATATGAAAAAGCATTTTCAAAATGTTCAAAAGAATGAGAAATTGCTGTTAGATGATGTGGAGGTTTAACAGTTTGGAAAAGTTTAATTCTGACAAATGTACCAAAGCAACTGAGAAAAGCTGTATGTAGGAACTCAATACTTGGTGTATACTGTAGCTGTTCATTCAAGGTAAAAAAAACTGTTATTAACTTGAATATAGCTTAGATATAGTGATGCCGTGTTTCTAAGCAGACTGGATGGCATGCAGCAGATGATAGAAGGCTCATTACAACCAAAGACTTGAGACTCGACTTGGACTCGATCTCAAAGACTTGAGACTCGACTTGGACTCAAGCTCAAAGACTTGAGACTCAACATGGTATGACTCAATGTGGTATGACATTCTCTTTCTCTCTCTCTCCCTTTCTGATTCTCTCTCTTCCCCCGGTACATGTTCCATGGGTTTTCCTCGGGTCAGAAAGACGGGAGTGGGGAGGTGTCAGCAACAGCAGGCTGGGCAGAGGGAACGAACGTCAGGCACAAGAACCATTTTTCCTCGCCAAATGTTTGTTTTGGCCCATGGAACAGTTTTTCCAGCACTCAAGAACAACAGAGTGGGGTTCGTCGGGGAGACAGAGGTGCGAGTCCGAGCACTCTGTCCACGGTGGGCGACTGACAACCCCGCGCAACAACGGCGGCCACTGTAGCCGTTCCCTAATGCCCTCCTCCAGAGCCTGCCCACTCCTCATCCCCAATATA
>NC_045161.1:2700410-2712910 GCF_900700415.2 Clupea harengus | reverse complement strand
GTGTGTGTGTGTGTGTGTGTGTGTGTGTGGCAGGGGCACAGACATGTGAGTACTGATCTAGTACTGATCTAGACTGGTACTGTCCTTTATATGATCAAATTTCCATTCATGTCATTTCACTCAATAATCTAATACCAAACATGTTTACTGAACTGCCTTTTTTAAACTTTAAAATCCTATCAAATCTATTCAGAGCACTCCGTTTCAGAATGCAGATGAAAGTGCGACATGAGACACTATGTCATTGTTACGTCACAGAGCCTATCCCACAGACTGAACTCGATAGCTTAATCATCACAGATAGATAGAGTGCAAACATGTACACATGCATACAGATGTCTGGGTGGTGCACACGTCAGCACAGGGGAGTGATGATGCCAGACATTAGAAAACTGATAAATTAAGGATGGTTGCTTTTTAAATGACATTAAATCTATTTTTAAATCACCTTAAGACTATTAAACGTAGCATGCTGGGGAGACTGTGGAGCCTTATGAATAGGCTGGTCTTATCTCAGATTCCCAGATCATACACACTGGAGAAACCCCCCCAGGGTCCATTGCAAACAGCTGAGGTAAAAGCTCCACTTAAACAGATATACATTCCATTGCATGTACAATCATATCTTGTATTTGATTTCTTCTTGAATTGCATGTGAAGGGCATTGGCTTGGTGTACTGGAAGCACGCTACTTCTATTAATTCTCCACGCTTCTGAGCTCATGTAGCACATCCCTCTTATGGAGCGGTGTCTCCCACAGCCAAATGAGATTCCCTTTCAGCAGCACCCAGGCATTGTCCAGATCAAATATCCTGCAAAGTTTCAGATTCATTAGAGAAATGCAGTTTGGCTGCTTCTGCAGTAGACTCTCTGTTGAAGCTCACTTTTGAGCCGAAGCAGACATACTGGCCACGAGGCACTATTGTTACTTTATCCTGCTCACAAAACATGTCTGCATGTCTACATCAACACCATGGAGCGCTCTCTCTCTCTCTCTCTCTCTCTGTGTGTGCGTGTGTGTGTGTGTGTGTGCGTGTGCGTGTGCGTGTGCGTGTGCGTGTGCGTGTGCGTGTGTGTGTGTGTGTGTCGCGCGTGATTGTGTGTGTGTGTGTGTGTGTGTGTGTGTGTGTGTGTGAGTGTGTGTGTGTGAATATCGTTGTGTCTGAGCCAGGGTTTCCACTAGTATATTTTCCAGTATCCAGAAAGAATTGATTTATCTGACCAATTTAAAACTTACCGGCGCATGTTTAAATAACAATCTATGTTCCAAAAGCAAACATAATGTATGTAGGATGTACTACTTGGATGTAGGGAGGGCAATTCAATTCAACACGAATAGATAAGAACTTAAGAACGTAAAAACTAAAGAAAGAAACCAAAGTGTAGCCGGGGGAATTTTTAGCTTTTAAACGCACATGTTTCAAGCATTCTAAGGCAGAAAGGACTATGCAGTGTTTACTGTTGCTAGGTCATTGTGGAACTATAGGCCTTTTGCATAACATATGCTTCAAGTTATAACCTACAACTATGCAAGATTACTCTCAAAACAAAGGCCTACAATAAGATCTAGTTCCAATACTGATTTAATTGTTTTGTTTCAAACACAAATGTCTTGTTTAAGGACATGTTTTATGTTTGAACATCATTACTGCACATTTTGACCGGCAACTTTTTAATTTACAGTTTTTTTTTTTTCAAATTAATTTTACAAGGCAAAAAAAACGGCAATTACCGGCTAACAGAAACACTGGTCTGAGCATGTGTGAACGTGTGTGAGAAATAAAGAAAAAAAAATGAAAAGTCTGGCCTGTAAGCAGTTGTTGAACTTAAACTGTCGTTCCACAATCCTTTGGTGATATTTTGTGGTTGCCGCTGTGGTGGTGAATAATTAGTCTCTCTCACCAGGCCCGGTGTC
Organism: Clupea harengus; assembly: GCF_900700415.2. Classification (NCBI taxonomy): domain Eukaryota; kingdom Metazoa; phylum Chordata; class Actinopteri; order Clupeiformes; family Clupeidae; genus Clupea; species Clupea harengus. The sequence goes on along the minus strand of NC_045161.1, from coordinate 2,710,995 downwards.
TTGCCAGAGGGGGAGACAGGAGCTCTGATGTCGATTCCCTGGAAGCTCCCCCTTACCCCCACGGTCCAGACTCTAAAAGGCATCATGTTGCCAGGCCCACATCAACACAGTATCTCCACAAGGGCCACAGAGCCTTTGAAGGCCCCGCTACAGCTCACTCACACGGGCTAACACAAACACAGATATCTATGGGAACCTATGCACTCCCATATGGAACTGAGGGGAAAGAGACCAGAGAGAGAGAGAGAGGACTGGCACACACACATTTTATATCCACAGTAATTCAGGGAAAGGACCAGAGGGTGGGCTTGTGTGTTTATGAGTGTATGAGAGAGAGAGAGAGAGAGAGAGAGAGAGAGACAGAGAGAGGGCAGGAGAGGGGGTGAGAGGCAGAGAAAGAGAAAGAGAAAGAGAAAGAAAAAGAGAGAGAGAGAGACTGTGTGTCTAGTAACAAAGATTCCAATTTCGATATCTGTCAAGAGTTTCCTGGGACATCCTGTATCTGGTCATGTGATCTAATTGAGTTTTGGTGTTCCCTGTCTTCCCTGCACTGTTGATCCAGGAAGTGAGGTCAAAGCGCCACTACCTCTCAGCATGGCCTCTTCCCCTGCGGAGGGCCCGTCCCACCTCCACACACCGTATTACATTACCTTCCACTGCCAGTCAGCAGGTGGGCTGCTGAGAATGCTTCCCCAGCAACCCAAGCTACATCATCTGTTACCGAAACCTTCAACACAAATTTTCCACGAAGAAATATATTGTAAACATATTAGAGAGCAGGGTTCCAAGCAGGGGGTGCTATTACTGTTTTGGGAATACATAATGACTACCTAGTTTTATTGCAATGTGTGTGCCATCTTAATATCCCAATGCACTTTTCATTAGACGTGAACAGTGATATCAATTCGGAGGACATTTTTTTTTTCTCCTCAAAGTGATTCTGGTCATTCCCGCGTGCACGTCCTGGGAGCATCTCTTACAGACAGAGAGGCCAGCGTGGAGCAGGGAGCTATGTGTGGAATGTGACTTTGACGAGTGAATTAATAAAAGTATATGAGGTCCCTGTGGCCCATGGGGAGATGTGTGTGGGGGGGGGGGGGGGGGGGGGGGGGGGGCGGTGAGGAGAGGCCCTGAGGCCCCACAGCTGTGAATCAACATCTCAAACAGGACCAGAAGAACGTGTGTGTGTGTGTGAGGGGGGGACATTAGAAGAAAGTTATGCAGGAGTGATCATGAGAGAGATGGAACCAAGACAATGAAGGAGAGGGAGATAAAGAGAGATAAAGAGAGTGGGGGAGAAAGAGAGAGAGAGAGAGAGATAAAGAGAGTGGGGGAGAAAGAGAGAGGGAGAGAGAGAGAGATAGAGAGAGAGAGAGAGAGAGAGAGAGAGGGAGATAAAGAGAGTGGGGGAGAAAGAGAGAGAGAGAGAGAGAGGGAGATAAAGAGAGATAAAGAGAGTGGGGGGAGAAAGAGAGAGAGAGAGGGTAAAAGATGGTTGGAAAGGAGGGAGAGAGGAGAAAAAAAGGGTTTATCTGACTCTTTTGTCTCTCCACTCTATAAATCTTCAGTGAAGGTTGGCCTGTCCTTTGCATAAACAAAGCGTGGAGTGTCCTGGGGATGTGTTTGATCTGATTAATCCAGACAAAGAGAAGCCTACTGTGCTGTGTTTGCATGCCTTCTAGACCATTCTGGCCCTGTTTATCTGACGAGCAACTTTTAAGGACAATGCAACTTATGCAATACCTTATATAGACAAACTGTAGATAGATAAAAGTTGTGTTTGTGCCAATAATGTCCACACCCTTCCTAAAAATCCTCACAGACATTGTGAGAACGTCTCACTAACTCCATGTTTAAATGTTCTGTTTAACAAAAGGATTTGTACTGACCTCCATAACTATTGTAATCCCAGTATCTATATTTAAAGGTTCTCCTATTTGTTTCTCCAGGGTTATCACTCCTACAGATTCCTCAAGTGATTGCAGCTCATGGTTCCCAACGAGTCCAAGCCAGAGCCCACAGACTCGGTGACCTGGGGTCAACTGGCTGCAAAGCCCTGATAATCTAGTACCAGTGCAGGGTAAATGTTGTTGTTTGGCTTTGTGACCGCGGCACGCCGATGACCCCATTCTTTTTGTCATGGGGACCCTGGCCGGGTTTGGGGACGTTTGTCTTGGCAAGCAATGAGCCTCCCTGCTAGAGACCCTGCCAGCGGAGGGGTAGGAGGGAGGGACAGCGCTTGATGTTTGAAACACTGGACTCTTAGTAGAAAGACTGGTCCAGCTTGTCCCCATAGAGGACTGAGGATTTTTTTCTGGCAAGGGCTTCCCTGATAAATACAGGTTGCGTAGAGCCATCTCCTCAGGGTTATACACCCGACCATCTAAGGGTTCTGATAAGGGGTGGTTATGGGTTATTTGCTACAAAATTCATAGTCCAAAACATGAAAAAGACAAAGCTCAAAGCCCAAAGGATTTAATTTGTTGACTTTTTAAAAAAAAACAGGGTTCATATCCATAGATATTAAGGTGTTAGTAGGATTGTCTTATCAACATCAGCAGCTTTGAGTTATGCAAGTCTATACTACAAAACTACCTGAATAAAGGTAAAATATCGTATTTATCGTATCGTATTTCTTCTCACTCAAACTGAAAGATGTTTATTTCTCGCTGTTTTTTTTTTTTTTTTTTTTTTTAAAGATTTTTTTTTGGGCTTTTGTGCCTTTAATCGATAGTGCAGTGAAGAGTGGGACAGGAAATGAGAGGGAGAAGAGCTGGGGAGTGGACAGGAGAAATGACATCGGGCCGGATTCGAACCCGTGTCCTCCATGGGCGTCAAGCCCGAATGTGGTCGGGTCTACTGCTTGCGCCACAGTGCCCCCTATTTCTCGCTATTTTGTCGTGATGGTGTTGTAACGGGACCAACTTGGTAAAGTCGAACCACTAATCCATCCCCTGGCAGTGGTGTACTGGTCATCAGGCATCGGTGGTCTAGTCGACTGTACAAAAAAAGTCCATGAAGTGTTTACCGGCCCTGTCTTTCTCTTTACCAGCCCTCTCTGTCTGCCTGTCATTCAGGGTACGCATGAGAGCACGATGCGGGTGTGTTCCTGCACTGGGCTCATTGGCCAATTACGACCAAGATAGTAATGGGCATACACATTTTAGACTAATGCAAAAGTAGTGTGCAGCAGTGAAATGGCCAACGAAAGCAGAGAATATCATAACGCCAAGGAGGGGCCATAAAACTGAGGGAAAAAGCAGATATCCGAGCCAGAGGCTTCCCAAAGTAATGAAATAGACACACTGTTTGGGCATCAGTATCCACAAGTGGCTAGTACCTCAGATGACTGAGGCAGCGGGGAGCAATGTTATTTTTGAGGAGCAGACTCAAACGGTAAGATGTACAATAAAATAGGCTAGGCTACACATTCAGCTAAAATTGCTGTACTTTGTGGTTACAGAACTAACGCAATGATAATAAAAACGAATGCAATTATCTTTAAATCTCTGTAGGATTGTCAAAATAGTTACAGTTAGCTAATAGACATAACAAAGTCACCTCCCTTTCGCTTTCTAAATGTTTCTGTTATAGAATTATAACTATACACTTTTTTGCAACAGAAAAGTGCATATTCCATAACCATAGCCTATTACATTCAAAGATTATCAGCAGTTGCATTATTTTGTCACGGCTTTTTCCACATCTTTCAACCATAACGAATAGCGTGGCCCCAGAGAGCATACACAGTTTGTCACAATGTGTTCATTGATGAGAAATAGCCTGTTTTCAAGTCAGCTTGTGTTAGATGGTAAGCTTACAACCCCTCACACAGCCCAACAAAACATCTTTAGTCAGTCACTAACTTGTTGACTCTTTCTACCAATTGTTTTTTTAAATGTTAGAAACTGGTGAAGTTACTGACTGGCATTGAACAAAGCTATCGACAGCTAACTTAGCTTGCTGCTAGTTTCCTTGTCATCTCTTGAATCATCACAAACAAAATATGTAGGCTGTAAATTATCCAGTGTTGGTGGTTCCTTTATTTATAAAAAAAAAAATGACAGCAGAAGAGTATCCATGACGTCAACTGAAATGTTATGTGCAGATGAGTAGTAATAGGTAAAGGTAAAAAAAAAAAAAAAGCCATTTTGGATGCTTGCACAATTAAACTAACACTACCACTGTAGTCTGCCCATACGTATCTATCATGCCTGCCTAATGAAGTCAGGACTACTTTAGCTGCTCATGCTCAGACTAGGCCCATTGTGTCAGGAGAGCAGGAGACAGAGGAAAGAGAATGGGGGGGGGGGGGAGGAGAAGATGGGAGGAGTTAGAAAGGAAAAGAGCAAGAAGTGGAGATTGGAGAAGAGATGGGTCATGAGAAAACAGCAGACATGAGAGTGCATTTGAGAGACAAAGAAGAGACAGTAGTAGAGGATATGAAACAGATGAGGAGAGAGGACATGAGATGGAATCAGTAGAGCTGCTGTACATTAACCCAACCCACCCCCCACCCACCCACCCTGGGCTGAACCAAGTGCACAAGTCAAGGGTCGAATGTCTTTCCCAGTGCACCCCTGTCCTCTGGTAACCTACGATAACGATAATCTTAGTTAGTAGTAATCTCCCATGGCTCCAGTGGGAATTGGAACCACAGGATTAATGTGTTGTGACCGGTCGTGACGTTGCTGGCGGTGACATAAATGATGATGCAGTGAACAAAACAAATGTTCAGAAGCAGGAAGTGAACTCTCTCGACAGAGACATGACGCTGCTCGGCTAGCGCCATGTTGCTAACTAACGAGCTAATGTCTCAGCTTGGGCTTTCCACAAAGAATCTGGATTTGCCGCCTTGTGAATTGTACGTCATATCCAGTCTTGCGTGTTTTACACGTCTCACGGAGGTTTGCGCTCTGTAGTATTCAGTAATATACAGTCAGGTGGTGATATACGACACCTGTGACTGATTGGGAATGAAAATGTGTACTATATTCCGTGTTGTTTAGCGGATCTTGTATATGAAAGGGGCTTTATATACTTATCTCCCTTCCCTCAGTACTTTATAGGCTCCTGTTACCTTTGCACTCTCCTCCTCATCTTCCTCTTCCTCTCCCCACTCATCTGTTGGGGGGTTAGGGAGGGAAGAAGGAAGCTCTCCCTTTCCAAGCTAATATCCTCCATCCCTCCCTCTTAATCTCCTCTGTCCAAACAGTCAGTCCCTTAGAACAATATACAAACGCTCCCAATATGTCCAACGGATGTTAGCTCTGCATTTGAATTTAGCCACGTAGCAGTGCTGCACATGCTTCTGGAAGGCACCGCGATGTGCAAATGTACAGTACACCGCAAATTCATGAACACATACACACACACACACACACACACACACACACACACACACACACACACACACACATACACACACACACACACACACACACACACACACACTAACACATGCACACATACACACACACACACACACACACACACACACACACACACACACACACACACACACACACACACACACACTAACACATGCACACACACACACACACACACACACACACACACACTAACACATGCACACATACACACACACACACACACACATACACACACACACACACACACACACACACACACACACACACACACACACACACACACACTAACACATGCACACACACACACACACACACACACACACACACACACACTAACACATGCACACATACACACACACACACACACACACACACACACACACACACACACACACACACACACACACACACATACACACACTAACACATGCACACATACACACACACACACACACACACACACACACACACACACACACACACTCCTTTCTTGCTATACGTTGGGTTTATATAAGAGCCCCCTGCTGCTGATTTTCAGGCCTGACATGATAATGGGATGATAATTCTGCTATTTGACTGATAGGAGCTAAGCAGGGAGGGACAGGGCTCTCTTTGTTCCCTCCTCCCTGGGCTCGAGAGAGAGATCCAAACAGAGATGAGGGGATTTATGAAAAACCGAGAATGACGGTACAGAAATACACCTTCGTGCTGTATGGAGCACAGATAGGCAGAAGGACCATAACTATCATACCATATCTATGCACAGATACACAGTGGATGTGCTTTGCTTCCTATGAACATGCAGCATTGAGCATTCTGTATGTGCTTTAGATTTTTTGTAAAATCTGATCCTATGTCAGGTTCACTAGTTTGACACTGACAGAGAACAGGTTAAACTCATCCCTAAAAGCTGTTAAGGAACTGTGTACGGCTAGTCTGTTTACAGTGGTCTGGTAGGAAATGTGCTAAACAAAGATTCTCTCTTTTCAGCCCAAATGACATAATGAAATGAACACTGAGTTTTCATTCCTCATTCAGGCAAGACATGGTTGATCATTTAATTCTGACAAATGGGTAGGACAGTGTGGCAGACGTGTAGAGAACATTAAAGCTGAGCAAACTCGTCTGATCGCTTCACATTGAAAATGAATATAGGGGGAAGGGTTCTGTGACTAGTGGTATCTTTAAGTCTCGTCATTCGGCCAGCAGCAGCTGATTTTGCACGACCAAGAAGCACAAACTTGAGACAAAAGTTGGATTAAATAGTTTGCCCACCGGCAGCCAAGCCTGAGATGAGAGTTGGATTAAATTTATGGACACTCGACGATAAAGATAAAGATAAAGATAAAGATAAAGATATCAGTATGCCTGTGGATTAATTAAAGACTGTATTTCAGCTGATGTTTTGCTTGTGTTCACTTAAATAACAAGGCAGGCTAATGTGACAGCTAACTATTTAGCACCCTTGCCAGCAGCCTAAGGTAAGCTAATGTAACGTTAGCCGGCAGAGATGGTTAATTCTACACAATTGTGTAAACGATTACAGCACAAACCAGATATGAGATTTGTCTATACCCTTTTGGTTGGTCGTTTTGGTTTATAATCAATAAACAGCCCGAATAGTGACATTGCACTCTGGATAAGGTTAGCTGCCAGACTAGTTTGGTAACTTGACTCGCCTCTCTTCAGCACTCTCTTTGAAAAGATCAAAACGTGGCCATCAAAGTTCCATTTTTTTAGTGGTTGACCCTTTGGTTCCTGGCAGAGGTTCCTGGAGAGGACCCAACATGCACAAAACACACACACACACACACACACACACACACACACACACACACACACACACACACACACAGACACACGAGCACACACATACTGTCCTATCCTACTCTATCAATCCACTAGGGAGTCTCAGACCTTGGACAAACTCTGGATGTACAACTAAGCAGTGAATCATCACAGATAACACTGGGTCAGTCTCTCTCTCTCTCTCTCTCTCTCTCTCTCTCTCTCTCTGTCAAAGAGCATATTGTTTGTATCTTTTCAGTCTGGCACACTTCAGGAGGGAGCCTGGTTGCTGTTACTAAAAGGTGATGTATGGGCGAAGGGGACATCTCTAACTCTTACTGACTGACAGCATATATATTTTGTATTGTCACGTTAACTACATTGACCTCAACTTAATTATGAGCAAAGTATTTTTTCAGTTGCTTGAAGTTACAAAATGTAAGATGTGAGTGTGCCTGTGTCTTTTCAGCATATGTGCGTGTGTGTGTGTGTGTGTGTGTGTGTTTAAAACAGTGAGAGAAAAAAAGGAGAGAGATTTAGAGGTGCGAACAGCTATTTAGACAGATAGGCTTAGACAGAAAGAGGAAAGCGTACACAGCCAGGGAACGCGGCCAACGTTTGATGAAAAACTACATCAGTTCCCACTTGTGCTCGCAGTTTTGAAATGTCAGGTAACCAAATCACTCGGAAAGTTCGGCCTCCATCCATCAGCTATTTTTAATATCGCAAATTACCCCGACGGCTCCCCCCTCCCAGCGCCATGTGAACTTCCCGTGGGTTCCGGTCAAAGGAGGGAACAAATGGGAACGGTAAAGTAATTCATCCCATCAAGTGCACTCCAATCAGAGCAGCGTTCCTGGTGTGTGAGAGAGAGCGAGGGACTGGCCAGAGGGAGTCGAGGGTTCATGCGGCGGGCCGATACAGACGTGGCCGGCTCTGAAGCCGGGGGGCCCTGGAGAGATATGCGAGCAGGTTCACAGCTAAGAAAACAAGAGGAGGATGCTGTAGTCTTAAGCTCCAGACATGGCTGCCAAAGGTGAAACTCCAAAGCTTTAGCTGTTTTGACAGCAATGAAGCTGCCAAAAACTCATACATGTGTAAGTAGGTATTGCACTGCACTGCACTGCATTGTGTGTGTGTGTGTGTGTGTGTGTGTGTGTGTGTGTGTGTGTGTGTGTGTGTGTGTGTGTGTGTGTGTGTGTGTGTGTGTGTATGCTAACATATGTGTTTGTGACTGCATGCTCCCTACATTCCCTCCCACCCCATATATATATATATATATGTGTGTGTGTGTGTGTGTGTGTATGTGAGAGTGCGATTTTCTTTACACAATAGAGTGAGGCTGGAATCAACCCACAGCATATCCGACCGAAGCACATCATCAACTGCAGTAGTCTGCTTAACTGCACATCTGAGGCGACTGCACTGAATCTAATCAAGGGCTTTCAGCGCTGTCAGTCAACCCTGTATCTACGGCGATAAAGTACATGGCAGTGAACCTCATCAGCGCCATGGCAACGTGTGGGAATCCCCCCCCCCCCCCCCCCCCCCACAGGTGCCTCAGGAACAGCCATGGTGATGTCACCCACATAATGAAGCTCCTTCACCATTTTGACTTTCTGCTAGCGATGCATGCTGATAGGCCCTGAGCCAATCGCGGCCCTGAGTGCTGTCAGAGGCAGCCATCGCGGGTGGGTCAATCCCAGCTGCAGACAAAACACAAGCTAATCTCGGAGTCGGTCTGTATGATTAAGGACCAAGTTAACCACCCTATGTAAAGAGCAGTTCACGAGGCACAGAGGACGTCAAATTCATTAAGTGCGTTCGCAACAGCATGATCAGAAACTTGTTTTTGACTACATTGACCTGCTGTACTACAACACAAAGTACACTTTTCTGAAAGATACACCTCAAGGTATACAACCTTCTGGAGGCACGTTTTCTCTGTATTTTTTGCAAGAAGAATGAATTGTTTTGTGTGGGTTTTCTTCACAGGGAGAAGTGACCTTACCTTTCTCAGGCCCACTGGACACATTCCAGGTCGAGGAGGCTGCATCCATGTTGTGACCAGAGGGAACATCAGCTCCTGTAGGAGACAGAGAGAGCGAGAGAGAGAGAGAGAGAGAGAGAGAGAGAGAGGAAGAGAGAGAAAGAGAGATTTCTGTGAACAACAAAAAGCCACAGCTCAATGACATCCAACTCTCTGTTCTGTTACGTCTCATTTTTTTGAGAGGCCCTGGTGCTTTGGCTCGCTCTGTGAAAAATGGCCTTTACGTGGCCAAATGTTTGAGAAACACTGGACGCAGTATGTTATTTGTGGACTCTTAAAACAAAAAGAAAGAAAGCCAGTTTCTCCACCATGTACTTTCTGCAGCAGCCCTGTACAATACCAATGAGAACTCCATGTAGTGCAGTGGAGCTAGTAAGACCTCGAGCAGACTTTACTGCTCAGTAAAATCAGCATCATTGCCACACATTAAATCCTCAAGACGAAGTAGCACAAGCTTCTCCCCACAATGTGCTCGTACTCGAGGCATCGTCCACTACTGTGCAGGCTGGATTAGATTGCAGTGAATCCGCCCAATATCAATAGGTGCTGACAGATTTTGGCTCTTCATTCCAGCACACGGTGATGCTCCGCTAACAATGAGTCCTTTGCCTGTCCCCTAGGCCAGAGTTTCCCTCCCTCCCCTCCCCTCCCCTCCCCTCCCCTCCCCTCCCCTCACAGCAGACAGTAAACAAAGAGTGTCCTCCTGCTGGCCGTCAGTCAGGCTTTGTGCTCACGCCGCTGCGCTGCTCTCCTGCCTGACATGACAGCCGCTGTGGAGCGATGGACTCCCAGGGCCGAGGATGAGGCATTTATGGAATTTTGCTCTTTGATCTGTAGATGAGGTCTTGTTTTTGGGCGGCGAATCTTTGTGGTCTGTCTTGGTCCGCGTCTGCCAGTCATGTACAGATAAATGGCAGCGGTGTTTTCTCCATCTCCTCCGACCTGTCACTCTGCTCTCCCCCTACCTGCCCTCGGTCTTGCACACCCCCTTATCTCCTGTCTTGATCTGACTCCTGCTCTCTCCCTCACTGCGCTCCCTGTTCCCCTCATCGACCCTTCTCTCCTGTCCCATCACATCTCCACTGCTCCTGTCCGTCTCTTTCTCTCCCTCATCCTCGCTTCTCCTCTTTCACTCCTGTGTGCTCCTTCTCCGTCTCTCTGTCTGTCCTGTAAGCTGAGAGCGCTCCTCTCGGTGCCGCTGGACTCGGGTAATGGATCGCACAGATTCCCTGCTGCCTGCGTTTGCTGAGGAGGATAAATTGCTGGGGTGCTGACAGGCGCTGAGACTCCCTGGCACAGGCATTCAAAGGGGTGGGGGGGTGGGGTGCAGGGTGGGGGGCACACACACACTCGT
>NC_045161.1:2692910-2695410 GCF_900700415.2 Clupea harengus | reverse complement strand
TTCAATATGAACTGATACGCATGGTAGCTAATATGATTGTACGATTTCCTCATAGTGTGCAATTATGGCTTTATGCGGCGAGTGAGGTTGATGTATTACCTCTCTGAAACGGTTATTAGGGCAGATTTCTGCCTCCCCGCTCGAATTTGTGGAGGAATTTCATAAATTGAAGGGTGTTCTGTTCTGAACATAAAAGAGCATCTCCGAGGGCCATCAGATATTCCCATTATGTGCGGAGGAGGGTTTTCGTTGAGTAGTTGATCCGTAACAGCCAATCCCCCCCCCCCCCACACACACACACACCCCCACACCCCCACCCTCGCCTCCAGAATGCGCTGGAATCTCTGGACGCTTACTGGACCACTGGCAGGAGTCAGCACATCACTGGAAAACCGGCACTCGTAAAAAAAGCAAAAAGAGAATGAATGAAAAAGTATAAAACTAAATCTCTCTCTCTCTCTCTCTCTCCCTCTCCCTCTCGATCTCTCTGTGGCTTGCACTCAGCTCCAGCCCTCTCAACTGGGCCCCTGAACCAGGCCTGTCCTGCCTTAATGAATTATTAGCCCAATTACAGTGGGCACTGCATCGCATCGCCAGTGGAAAATGGGATTCTGGCGGGGGGGGGGGGGGGGGGAGAGTCTCAGACTGATGAAGCTGCTCGTAAACTGCTGTGTTCTGTGGTAGGCTCCCAGGTCCCAGGCCTGAGCGGTGCAGTTTATGTTGGAAACAAGCCTCCCTCCCTCCACTGTCACTGCGCCTCATGTGAGCAAGGCTGAGGGCCTCCCTCCACTGTCACTGGCCTGATGTGAGCAAGGCTGAGGGGCCTGCTACAGGCTGGAACAGCAGGACGACTGAGAGAGAAAGAGGGCAAAAGAGAGAGAGAGAGAGGGACAGAGAGAGAGAGAGAGAGAGAGAGAGAGAGCAAGAGAGCAAGAGAGAGAGAGAGAGAGGGACAGAGAGAGAGAGGGAGAGAGGTAAAAAGATAGAGGGTGAAGAAATATGGCTTTCCCACATCTGTGTGGGAATATGAGGGGTCAGCGAATTTGGGGGCTGCTTTCCCTAACAGAGAGTCGATACAGTGAGCAGTGAGACAAGAGAGTAAGAGACAGAGAGAGAGAGAGAGAGAGAGAGGGAGAGAGAGAGAGAGGGAAGAAGAGGGGGAGAGAGAGAGGGAGTACAGAGGGAAGAAGAGGGGGAGAGAGAGAGGGAGTATTGAGGGAAGAAGAGGGAGAGAGAGAGAGGGAGTATTGAGGGAAGAAGAGGGAAGAGGGGGAGAGAGAGAGAGGGAGTATCGAGGGAAGAAGAGACAGAGAAAGAGGGAGTATTGAGGGAAGAAGAGGGGGAGAGAGAGAGGGAGTATCGAGGGAAGAAGAGTGGGAGAGAGAGAGGGAGTATTGAGGGAAGAATAGGGAGAGAGAGAGAGGGAGTATCGAGGGAAGAAGAGGGAGAGAGAGAGAGAGAGAGAGAGAGGGAGAGGAGAGGGGGAGTATTGAGGGGAAAAGAGAGAGAGAGAGGGAGTATTGAGGGAAGAAGAGGGAGAGAGAGAGGGGAGGGGGAGTATTGAGGGGAAAAGAGAGAGAGAGAGGGAGTATCGAGGGAAGAAGAGAGAGAGAGAGAGGGGGAGTATTGAGGGAAGAAGAGGGGGAGAGAGAGGGGGAGTATTGAGGGAAGAAGAGAGAGAGAGAGGGAGTATCGAGGGAAGAAGAGTGGGAGAGAGAGAGGGAGAGTATTGAGGGAAGAAGAGAGGCGGGGAGGTCCCTCTACTCTATCCACTCAGCTCAACCTGATTGCAGCGCAGGACAAGCACCAGGGGACGTGAGGAAGAGGAGGCTGGAGGAAGAGGAGGCTGGAGGGGTGTTCTTCAATTATTGTTGAATATTGCTAGAAATTGCTAAATGGCTTCATGGCAGCTGTCACTTGATAAATGAACATATCAGAACCACTATGAAGCCTTCACCTCAATCATCACTGCAAGCGCCATCCCGCAGTTTTAGGGCCGCACAGAAGCACCTACCCTGGAGTACCCCCGCAGGCTCATGCTATTACCCCCCCCCCCCCCCCCATCTCATCCCCACTGCCCAACATGAGGAGGTTGGGAAAGGGGGGGGGGGGGGGGGGGGGATAATGTGATAGCCCAGTCCTGGCCCCCAGAGAGCCCGTTTGAGCGGCTCCAGGCCTGGATTGGATGGGAGGGAGGGAATGGGAGAGGCTGGCTAGCTGGCTAGTGAACCCAGGCAAATGCACTGAGCCGCTGAACCACTGCTGGCCGTAATACAAGGGCCTTTTCAGATTAGCACAACAAACAGCAGACAGGAACAAAGAGTGCCAGGGCAGGTAACCTGCAACCCTAACCTCCCCAGCCCCCGCCCCCCCCCCCCCCCCCCCCCCCCCCTCATAAGTATGGTATGGTATGCTGGGCTATGATAATAAGCTGGCTAAGAGGCCACTGCTAGCCAAGGGACGGCTTAGGTAACTCGTCGTCTCTGGGAGAAACAAATGC
>NC_045161.1:2685410-2687910 GCF_900700415.2 Clupea harengus | reverse complement strand
TCTGGGGAGATCTTAAAAGGAGCCTTTGAGCGATCCGCTTTATTAAAGAAAAACATTATTTCTGCTGCGAGAGATACATGGTCCTGCTGTGTGCTGTTTTTTTCTCCCTGGAAAAAACCACTGAGGCCTCCGTAGACACCCAAACGAGATGGAGTGGCCACAGCTACCATCAGTGAGAAGAGGCACTTACTGTCAGTATGTACACACTCAGCCATGCCACGCCTGGAATGTTGGCCCATCCCTGAGACTTGAGACCATTTTGTTTCCTTGGGAATGGTGGTTGGTGTCCAAGTTGGCACTGAGGATCAACAAGAGCCCTAGATTCCATCATGCCCTCGTGGCTAGACTCTGTCAAAGGCTGTCGATGCTTCCATATCCTACAGCTGCGAAGACTGGTTGACAATTAAAACAAAAAATGTGTAACAAAGGAACACTTCTGAGAGACTGTGTGCGGGAGAGACCTCGCAATACTCGTGATGAATGTGTCATCTACTGCTTCTAGGCACTGGAAGTGCGGACAAATTGTTTTTGACCAAAAACGTCAAAGATTCCAGATTCCAGGCAACACTTCATACGTGTGTGTGTGTGTGTGTGTGTGTGTGTGTGTGTGTGCCTCCACAGACACGGCTACTTATGAGCCGGGGGAACAGTGAGTGATGATGTGGGGGAAGGCCTGGATCTGTTTAGGACTAGCTTAAGGGGGGAAAACGGACTCTGAGGGAGAGCGACAGACGGAGAGACAGGCACGCAGACAGACCGACAGATGAAGCCAGCCATTCGTCTAATAAGAATCCCCCCCCCCCCTTCCAGAAAAATGCAGGAGTATTTGTACTGAAGTGTTATATAGTTATATATATATATATAACTATATAACATACCCGTCTAACACTGCTCATGAACGGAGGTGACAACATGGAGGTCACATGCTCCTCTGGCCTTGAAATGCTGGAGTTGATCAAAATCTGTGGTCTCCTACTTTACACATACTCATAGCAAAGAGATGTGTATGTATATATGTATTTCAGACAAGGAGAGAAGCACTGTGGTATGGAGGCTGTGATGGGGTAGCGGGTCGGGGCCAGTTTTTGTGTGTGTGTGTGTGGGGGGGGGGGGGGGGGTGGGCTGTTGGAAATAGGGTAAGAAACCTCTAGAAAAGCAGATTGCTGGAGGTGTTTATTTCCTGAAGACAGTCTGAGAATGGCCTTGTGTGTCGGGGTATTCTGTCGCCTGGACCCCCTGCGGTGGCCGACTCAAGACTTCATTTCCCATCAACCCTGGCTCAGGCATAGTATATAAGCTTCAGCCTCAGTTCCACTCCCAACACCCCATAAACTCCTCAGGAATGTCAGTGAATCCATCATAACAACCTTGGACACAGCAGAGGAAATAGGAGGAAAAAATATGGAGGAAAAAGTTGGGGGCGGGGGAGAGGCTAGAGGATAGGATAATGAGAGAGGAGTGAGAGAGGGATGGGCCACAGTGAAAGGAGAGAAGAAAGTAAAGGATCATAATAAGGACCGAAGAAAGAAAGAGCCAATGGTCCTAAAAACAAACTAAACTGAAAGTGGAAAGAGTGTGCAGGCAGAGAGAGAGAAAGCATAGAGTGAACAATGCATACAAAGATGTCTTTTGTATGACCTCATTTCCTGTTGGGGCTCCCGAGGCAATGGGAGTTGAAAAGCATTCTGTGTGTGTGCTGATGCTGGTGTGCTGTTGGGAGTCGAACACAGAACATATTGACCTCATTCCTCACTCTTCACCGATAGGCCCAGGCCCAGGCCAGCACAGCGCTCTGATGATCTCTAATGTGTTTAATGTGCAGGTAACCAGGGGAGACCTCCTCAGACTCAACCAGGAAGAGATGAGACCTCCTCAGACTCCTCAAACCAGGAAGAGATGAGACCTCCTCAGACTCCTCAAACCAGGAAGAGATAAGACCTCCTCAGACTCAACCAGGAAGAGATGAGACCTCCTCAGACTCAACCAGGAAGAGATGAGACCTGCTCAGACTCAACCAGGAAGAGATGAGGAGGCCGATCTGGGACTGGTGAGCAGCTGCATTCACCTCCTCTAACACCACAACAACCACCAGCTGCTGAATGACTTCTAGGTGTTGTCCTAGTTAGCTTATGTGTATTTTAGGACACATTCTTCTCCAGGTTACCTCAACCGATCTCTCTCACTATCACTCCTCCAGCCTTAACACACCCGTCACCTGACTAGTCTGCCTAACTAGCTGGACTGTGAGCCCAAATAGCAAAGCAGATGATGACTGTCCCTTAACACAACACTATGGCTCAATCATTTAGGAAACAGGATGGGCTATTCTGTGTGTGTGTGTAGACTGTGGATATCTGGAGAGAGAGAGAGAGAGAGAGAGAGAGAGATATGTGTGTGTGTATGGCTTCTGCACCTAATCGCATATGGAAGATGTTTAGAGCTATTGTTCTTCTCTGATAGTTACCGTGTGCTCATGGAGTTTGGGGATCAGATGGTCGCA
>NC_045161.1:2675410-2677910 GCF_900700415.2 Clupea harengus | reverse complement strand
TGAATGCTCACAAAAATGTGTGCATGTGTGAATACTATATCATACACTACACATACGGCGGCGTGTATGTTTGCATTAAGCGCAGAAACGGTGTGCCATAATCGGGTCTGGCGTGGTGAAGTTCTAGCCGTCTCACCAGCAGTCGGGCAAAAGGGCTCCACAAAAGCCCAACTCTCAGCGCCCCCCCCGCCCCCCCAGCCTGATCAGATGTTCCCCCTCACCCTGCCTCCACCCCTGCTCCCTCCACCGGCCCGCGGGGAGATGAATGGCCGGTGAAAGCAGGTACGGAGGAGGCGGAAAGCTGAGCTGGGTGAATGGAGAACGCTGTGGCGGGGCAGACACACGCCTGGCTCTCGCTCGCTCACGGCAGCTGGGGAGGCTAGCGGTCGCGCCGAACAACAGAATCAAGTGGGGAAATCTGCAGTGTTCAGGTTAGCCGTCGGGGCTAAACATCTCCAGCTCAAACCACAAACTCAACTCAAGTGCGTGGTGAGAGGGAGAGGAATGTGAAGCGATACGACAGGGCGTTTCAACTCATTTGAACACATTTGACCGCGTTTAAAAAGGGTCCCCGCGGCTCGGCTCGACGCGGCTCGGCTCCAGCATCAAAGCCTGGCTTGACTCACTTGGACCCTGGCAGGCGGAATAACACTGGCCCTTGTGGTCAGCCAGCCAGCCAAGTCCTTGTTAATCATAAATGCACAGTAAACGTGTCACCGTGTCAGCGTTACTGGAGGCTGGGGGAGAGGACCTGGATGATGCTGGAGCCTGGAGCCTGGAGCAGGACTTAGGAGGGAGCCTGCTAGGAAGCTCACTTCCTTTCTTCTTTCCTTCATCTTTTAGATTGTTCAGTGGTGCTATTCCTCTGTCACTCACTCATCCATCTATCTGGTCTACCTGTGTGTGATACAGAGTGGGTGGATGGTCTACCTGTGTGTGATACAGAGTGGATGGATGGTCTACCTGTGTGTGATACAGAGTGGGTCGATGGTCTACCTGTGTGTAATACAGAGTGGGTGGATCGCACCATGTCGATGCGGCTTTTCTTCATTGCGATTATGTGAGATCCCGAGGTTGCAGGCCGAGTATGGGTTTGTAAAAATGGAGTTGGAAAGTTGGGCATCAGGACTGCTGAAAGGCCAATGGCTAAAGCCTGTCTGCTCCGCTGCGGTCCACGCTCAGTGTGAACAGAGGCAGGCAGTGAGGCAGGCAGTGAGGCAGGCAGGCAGGCAGGCAGGCACGCATGCAGGCCAGCAGAGGGGCTCCTAAAGTTTTACAGTGTGAGATTATCCCTCCTGCTCGGTTATGAGGCCCTGCCGTCCCGGATGGGACAGGGCGCCATAAACACAATCTAACAACACCACAGAGAGCTCGATGTACACATACACTCACACACACACACACACACACACACATATACACATTGGCTCGAGAAAGGAATGCTGCTGGATTTTGTCTTCATGTATGTGTGCATGTACATGTGTGTCTGTATGTGTCTATGTGCATTTCAATCATGTAACATGTAGCATATTTCTTTACAGCAAGCATCCAATTAGATCCATTATTCATACACATACGATATCCTAAAGCGATTTGCTTCTAGACTGTGTTGGGTACATGTGTGGGTGTATTATCTCCATGTGTCTCTCCTGAGTGTGAGTGTGTGTGTGTGTGTGTGTGTGTGTGTGTGTGTGTGTGTGTGTGTGTGTGTGTGTGTGTGTGTGTGTGTGTGTGTGTGTGTGTGTGTGTGCGACTATGCAAGCATGTGTGTGTGGGGGGATAGGCATGCGTGCATTTGTCTGTACTTATTTGTATTATATTTGAGTTCTATGATCTCTCCAAACACACACACACACACACACACACACACACACACACACACACACACACACACACACACACACACAAGCACACACACACACACACACACTGCAAACTGATTTGACACGCTACATCCGCCCGGCGCACCCTCCCCTGTCCCCCCCTTCCCCAGATGGAAACTGCACACAGGGGTATCACCTTACCGGCCTTTACAGGGGCCCAAACACTGTCACTACACGTTAGGGGCCTTCAAAGCCACAATCTGGCCAAATAGCTCCGAATCGCCACTCATTTCCGACAGAATTCCGCTCGCCTGGCACCAGTGCCAACTCATTATGGCACTGGAGCGTGGCACTGGAGCGGGGCACTGGAGCGGGGCACTGAGAGTGTGGGCGCTACTGCCGCAGTGGTGCCAGCTCAAGGTCGAACGATGCCACGTGTGTGTGTGTGTGTGGAGGAGAGCGAGAGAAAGAGTGGCGAGACTGCATATGTGTGTGTGTGTGTGTGTGTGTGTGTGTGTGTGTGTGTGTGTGGAGGAGAAGCGAGAGAAAGAGTGGTGAGACTGCATATGTGTCTGTGTTCATGTGTGCGATTATTGGGCTTGATGGGGTGTTGAAATAGCAGCAGCAAGATTTTTTTTTTTCAGGATTGAATTACACATATAGACCTGCATACACAC
>NC_045161.1:2655410-2667910 GCF_900700415.2 Clupea harengus | reverse complement strand
ACACAAACTCATACTCACACAGTCATTCGCGTGATACGTTTGTGTTCAGAAATATGCATATGCACACACAAGCCCAAAAACACACCACTTATGACAAAGCCCTGTACTCCAATGACAACAGAGTTTGGCCTTTGTCCATTGGAGTCCCAACAAACAGACAAAGAATACAAACAACAAGGCATGGTGATGTCATCCCGCAGAAATAAATATGACACATATCTGTGGTACATCCCCACATACAGTATGCAAGCAAAGTAAATGCACTAATAAAATGTTTGGAAACATGGACATAAAGATGCTCACCACACACACACACACACTCACACACACACACACACACACACACACACACACACACAAACACACATAAAGATGATCACCACACACACACACACACTCACACACACACACACACACACACACAAAAAGATGCTCACCACACATGTGAGAACACATGGGCGCTCACATGAAGATGTCTACACAGGCATACAGACAGACACACACACACACACACAGACACACACACACACACACACACACACACACACACACACACACACACACACGCACACACACACACACACACACACACACACACACATGAAGATGTCCACACAGGCATACAGACAGACAAACCCTGATCACTAACATCAACCCTTTGGAGTGGTGTTGCTATGGAGGCCTCCATGACATCATTTGAACATCCGTCTCCTACAGACAGGGAGGACAGGTTACTAGGGAAAAATAAACTATTCCCAGAAATACAAATCTGTTCGTCTGACATTAGCTGGAGGGCTTCCTTTGAAAGCACAATATTGTATACCACACAATTTAACATTCAAAAACTCTCTGTACCACCTCTCTCTCTCTCTCTCTCTCACACACACACACACACTCACACAAACACACTCTCTCTCTCTCTCTCTCTCTCTCTCTCTCTTTCTGGCAAAGGTTGGATACCTCTCCAGCCCTGCACTCTCCAAATTGCTTACAGATTGTCTGCTGGCTCTGAGGCCAGGCTGGAATAGTGTGGCTTTAAATCTCTCTCTCTCTCTCTCTCTCTCTCTCTCTCTCTCTCTCCCTCTTTCTCTCTCTCTCTCCCTCTTTCTCTCTTTAGGAAGGAAGGAGCTCTTTGCTGTGCAGCCCCTCTCCCCGGCCCTGACCAGAGGAAAAGAAGTGAGGCGGAGCTGCACGTAGTAATTGAATAAGAGAACCCGGGACCCGGCCGGGAGCCTATCTGAACGACTGCGGGCAGGGAACGGGGCCAGCTGCAGCCCCTCCGCCCGTCACACTGGGGATCAGCTTACCCCCGCGGGGGCTCAGGGTGCCCAGTGGAGACCCACAGCTGATGACGGGCTCTGCCCCGTGATGGATGAGATGGTGAGCTATGCTACGCTGAGCTACGCTATGCTGTGCGTGTCAGAGAAACCTGAACATGGCCACGGTCGCCACTGATTTGTTTTCTGATACTTAATTGAGTTTTAGGTACTCAAGGTACACGAGGTAGATTGTGCAAAGTAGGATTAATAGCAAAAATGTCAAATAACGTAAAGTGCATTGAATTGAATATGCAGCATGGCAGGGGTAAACAGCTGTTGACAAGGGATAGAGATCAGAGGGTGCACAATAAGGAAAGGATCAAAAAGGACTAGAAAAGTGTGATAGGGAGAGAGAGAGAGAGAGAGATAGAGAGAGAAAGAGAGAGAGAGATAGAAAAAATCAATTCAAAAGGCAGGATCCATTATGAGTGCTATCTGCCTGGATCTCAGACAGGTCCGGACAGCGGGTGTGCTGGTCTGTGGCATCTGCTCTCTGTGCCATCTGCTCTCTGCTATGCCCTCAGTCACACGTAGCCCACTAACCACAAACACACACACACACAAACAGACAAACACACTCACACACACACACACACACACACACACACACACGCTCACACACACACACACACACACATGCACACACACACACACACACGCACACTCATGCGCGCGCGCGTTCAGAACATAGGCCATTACAGAAGAATTACTCTGAAGAATTCATCCAGCCGTTTATTCAGAACACTAAGAGACCTTTTTCTTTTGTTTGAGCATTCAATGTCCTCAACTTTGCTCACGAAGACAAAAAGTGATTCTGTGAGTGTGCAATGAACCAACTAGAACAGTAGTTCTGATCAGTTACTAATAATCGTGTGGTAGTCAATCAAGCACTGTAGTATTTGACAGGAACAACTCTCATGGTTCTATAGTTGGCTTTTCAAATACTGTGTGTCCGCTAAATACATTGGTATACAAATACCTTTAATATCTCGCAGATACAAGTAATCGATAACTCCCTGCAGCCAGGACCCAAAGAACACACTTACACAGCACTGAGCTGACGACATACCCTTCATGTCAAGTCATTATGCTACTGGGGGCTGGGCAGGGGGTAATAGCCACCATTTGCCCTTTCTTCTTCAAGCGTTCCCAACAGTTCCAGTCACGTTTGGGCTGACTCACTCACACACCGGGACCGACAAGCTCAAGTGGAACTACCAGCAGACAGCAATTACCCTGCCTGGCATTTGAGGGTTGCGCTCAGGCTTGGGGCCATTCACTCTCTCTCTCTCTCTCTCTCTTTCTCTCTCTCTCTCTCACACTCTCTTTCTCTCCCTCTTTCTCTCATTCACTGATGTGTGTTGGCAGTTTTGTGCTTAATTTGGGCCAACAGAGTGTTAATGTTTGCCTCCAACGGCTCTCGCTGAGACTACAAGTGAGCAGGAACCATCTGGAAGTCAGTCTACTGGAGGGAACAAAAAACGCTGGAGAAAATGCAACAGTGACTTGACTTGCCATCAATTAGACCCAAATTGCTACCGGATCCATTTCTATCTGTCTTTGCTGGAGGGGGAGCGGGTGGCTCTGTGAGCCGATCTGGCTGGCTTTGTTTTTAGAATTGTTTCCGAGACTTTTCCAGACCGAAAAAAAACCATCGGAGCAGACCCGGCTAAAAACAAACAGAATTAGAGGGAGAACGCTAACCCGTCTGGCGCAGCGCTTGAAAGGGATCCGAATGTCACTTGCCCGCCGCGATGCTATGCGCTGTAATATGTGACTAGTGCTGGGAGCTGGGGAGGAATGCTGGGAGAAGTCTGTCTGCTCCCAAAGGGAAAGTATGAAGGCTGGACTAAAAAAATAGAAACGAAATAAAAAACGTTGCGGCTTGTCAGCAGTGCCGTCCTATTATTCGAGTGCAGACGAGGTTTATTTAGAATGCGCTAGTGTCCTCCTCAACCCCTTTGTGTACATATCACAGCAAACTGGCAACAGGTCTTCAAAAAACAGAGTGTGCTTCCTCAAAAAACATCCCTCACATCAACAACCGAAATAGCGCAAGTGCTTTCCACAGCCGATCAAGCTACACCTGACTTCCAGCACAAAACCCCAAACCCTAGTATGACCCTGGCCTACCACACACTGTGTGATGTCTACTGGAGAGATGACTCAAGCTCTGCTTTGATGATGAGCTATTCCCAGACAAACCTACGAACACACACACACACACCTCACACACACACACACACACACACACACACACACACACACACACACACACACACACACACAAACCTACCATTAGGAAACAGCAAGCTAGCCTGGCACATGCTGAGAAAGAGCAGGCCCGGCCTCGACCGACCGGCAGCTAATGGCTAATTCCCAAGAGTTTACGTACGCGCAGCCAAAACGGTGGCCCCTTATGGCCATTAATAACATCCACGATGACGGCTATCCCGGCGGACGGACGCCACTGTTTGAACAGGGGGCAGCGGGGTCTGCCAATCAATACAACAGCGTGTCAGGAAGGAATGTGCAGTTAGTGCCACTGGGAGAGGCCCCCCTCACGTCGCTGCGCTGCGGATGGCTTTTCTCAAACTGTTCCAGGATCAGCAGCCACGCTCTTCGAGAGTTGATGGCTACCATTACACACACACACACACACACACACACACACACACACACACACACACACACACACACACAGAGACACACACACACACACACACAGAGACAGAGACATGATGGCTACCATTACACAAGACTCCCCTCCATGTTGTGAGTTGATGGCTACCATTACACAACACTCCCCCATGTTGTGGGTTGATGGCTACCATTACACAAGACTCCCCCATGTTGTGGGTGGATGGCTACCATTACACAAGACTCCCCTCCATGTTGTGGGTTGATGGCTACCATTACACAAGACTCCCCTCCATGTTGTGGGTTGATGGCTACCATCAGTGTCTGCTGTTCATTTCCAGCCTTCGTAAGGCAACTTGGTAGGTCAAACTAAAGGCCAAAGGGACTGACTAAGCTGAGTAGTATTTACAAACAGCACACAAAGTCTACTTCCACCGGACATCATCAGAAGAATAGCAAATCATCCTTTGATAGAGTTGATAACAGGGTTTAATAAAGGGGACACCCAAAGTAAGGAGACTAACAGCACTGTGGGTAAGTGTATGACTGAGTTTCGGAAAAGTGACCATAAGGTCTGACTCAGGATCAGTTTTAAATAAAAGGAACCTATGCCACGACCCTTCGGGGCTCTGGATGTGCTGTTAGGAGGCTTAACAGACAGAGACCCCAGCCACAGGCTGTGTGTGTGTGTGGGCATTGTTTGGGGTGACTCAGGGCTGTTCTTCTGGTTCTCCGGTTTGTCTGAACACATCCTGGCACACACCTACCCTCTCTACTCTATGTGCCCTGCTCTTATCCCCCACTCTGGGCAGCCCACACACAAAAGGATGCCTTTTCTCTCTTTCTCTCTTTCATTCCCTCTATCGCTCTCTCTCTCTCTCTCTTGCCCACACACACACACACACGTGCACACACAGCACATACCAAAGATTCCAGGCAGCAGGCAGGTTTATCAGGAGCAGTCAGAGGTTATTCAAAGGTGTATCTAAAACAAACGGCCCTTAAAGACAGCCTCGTAAATGCCCTGCCAACACCTGAGCAGCACCTGAGCAAACCTCCAACACTAAGAACACACAGACACACACACACACACACATTCACAAATACTCTATCTTTCACGTATACAATGATGTAAAGGCACATACACAAATATACACTTATGGGTGTCCACACACACATATGTACATACTCGACACACACACACACACACACAAACACACATACAGTACACACACACACACACACACACACACACAGTACACACCCAAGTCAGTTATCAGTAGGGTTTCTGGGCATGGGCCAAGCCCGCTGGGCTCACAGTGTGAAAAAAAAGATTCTCGCCCTTGGCTGTCCATTCTCTCCTGCGCAGAACCATAACGGCCTTGTCAATAGGAGCCCCCATGACCACGGTCCACATTACATTCTCTCTGTGCACGAGCCATCTCACTCTTTCAGGATCATCTGTGAGCACAGCTGTGCTTTTTCAGTGCCGCCTCTCAGGTCTCCGGCCGACTGACACGCAGGGACCGGAGCCGTGAGTGAGTTTAGCAGAGCATCTATCACGCAAGACACAGATCCAGATGCAGCCGTGTAGAAGTGCGTATGTCTGCTCTCTTCCTGGGTTGAAATACAGTGTCAATGGCATCCAAATCAAATATACAGGCAGGACCATAGGCTGGGAGTCCATGACTCTGAAACCTCATGAGGAGTTGGCTTAAAAGAAAGGCAGAGGGAGATAGGGAGGGAAGGGGGGGGGGGGAACGTGGGATGGAGTGAGTGAGTGTGAATAGTGTACAAGAGAAACAGAGAGGAATTAAACATGGTGCGGGAGTCAGAGTGACAGAACGAAATGGAGTGTGAGCAGGGATACAGGACAACACAGGCTAGATACAAAGATGGATCACGATGGATCATGTACAGAGTTCACAATTCACTAGATACAAAGATGAATCACGATGTATCATGTACAGAGTTCACAATTCACTGTACAGTAATATGATGAGGAAAGACAGTCCTTTGCAGACTTCCACAAAAGACTATTTAGTCACATATTGGGCTGTTGGGCTCACTCATCTTAATCAGCATGCAGGTCAAACCTTAAAATTAAAAGGAGACGAGAGGCAAAAGGAAGAAAGGAGAGGAATGGGAAGAGGAGAGGAAAGAAGGAAAGAGAAGAGAGGAGAGGAAAGAAGGAAAGGAAAGAGAGGAGAGGAGAGGAAAGAAGGAGAGAGTAGGGGGAGTAGTGATCTGCTCCCACTCTGCCGGCTGTGGGCTCTCAGCCACTCCTGACCCAGGCATCTGAACAACAAAGGGATGTTTCAGAGCCCTTTGAAGTGAGCCCTTCTGCTCCTCTCATCTCCTTCAAGATGTGCTCTGTCTCGGTGCCAGTGTGTGTAAGTGTGTGTGTGTGTGTGTGTGTGTGTGTGTGTGTGTGTGTGTGGCACTGTGAGGCAGTGTGTGTGTGAGTGTGTGTAAAGGAGTGTGTTTGTGTGAGAGAGTGTTTGTGTGTGTGTGTGTGTGTGTGTGTGTGTGTGTGTGTGTGTGTATGTGTCCCTCGACATATAACGTTCGCAAATCACACAAGGGGTCAGGGGAAGGTGGAGGGGTTGGGGAAAAGTTTGGGAGCAGCTGGAGGGGGTCTCTGTCAGGGTGGGGACGCTCCATCCCCCGGCCCTCTGATCTCCACCTCCACAGGTCAGTCAGGTCAAAAGGTCAAAAGGTCAAAAGGTCGAGAAGCCGAAAGGAGTCGCTGCTGCCTACAGGCACCGCTGGCCAGCCCCAGCCGCTTGGTCCCCATCGTGACCGAAGCCCGTCCGGTCATCCTGAGAAAGACGCAGCAGGACGGCCATTTTGATGGACTCGGGTCACTTTGAGGTGTGCGTGTGCACCCCAGGTCGTTTTTTTTTTTTTACAATGGACAGTGTGGTGGCTAGTTTGCGGGGTCGCCTCTAAAGTGATTGCGCGCATGTGTCTGGACAGGGTGACGACGCCTCACAACTGGACAGCAACACCATAAAAAACAGCGTACTTTGAAGTGTCCGTGTGTTTAAAAGGTCACCACTTCTTCACCAAAGCAACAACAGATGTCAAAGGCGACTAGCGGACAACGATATGCGTCATCCTGTGTGGCACAGTAACCAGGAAAATCAGTCTAACAGAGGACATCCCAATGCAGTTTTTCTCTTTCTCTCCAAGACTCTATAATCCTGGGAGAATTAGAGGGAATTTTGCGGAGCCAATCCAGATTTCGTCGTAAGGAATCTGACAATGAGGCAGGAAAAAACGGATTTTCAATGCTCCCGCTCATCTCTTCAGGCCAAACATCCTTTTTCATGGCCATTTCATTCGGGGGGCTGTGGGAGTCAGAGCCGGAGCCAGGGCCAGAGGGCCTCGTCTTGGTCTTCAGTGCGGCGGCTCCTTCTAAACGGAGCGGGTAATGACGTGGGATCTTCCTACAAGCTTGTAACCCCGGCCGTGGTAATTTTCCACTGAAGCCGTGCCAACAGGTGCTCCGGCGCTGTTCTATCTGTGTCACAATAACAGCGCGGGGTCCGCTCCAGCCCAACAAGCTCCTGTTACCAGCGCCGCATGGACTCGCTGCCAATCTGCCAGAGAGGCATCATGGGAAACGATGCTGCTCCGCATCAAAGGAGAACGGAGTGAGAGGAAACTGGAGAGGAAACTAACTCTCTCTCTCTCTCTCTCTCTCACTCTTCCCTTGCAAAAACCTGAAACACAAACTCCTCCAGATCTTGGAGGCTTAAGTATACATTTTTTTTTGCAGGGCTACATTAATCAGGACTGTACGGGGTGGGGTCAGGGAGAGTTCAGTGTTTGGTGAGAAGTGAGCTCAGCGAGGGGGGGTGGTGGGGGTGGAGGGTGGAGGGTGGAGGGGGTGGGTGGTGGGGTAGTGTGCAGGGCTTCCCATCAGAATGCTTTACCTCAGGCGCCGTCCTGTGTGACCCCAACATCCCTCCCCAGTGCTCACGGCGAGCAGAAGCAAAGGGTTCCAGAGGAAACCAGACAGACTCTACTGAATGTGTGAACGGAAAGAGCAGGAACACAAACACAGAGGCTGAGATACACACACACACACACACACACACACACACACACACACAACACACACACACACACACACACACACACACACACACACACACACACAACACAGACACACACACACAAACACAACACACACACCAACACACACACACACACACACACACACACACAACACACACAACACACACACACACACACTAGTCAAAGCTTTATTTAGACTAACAAATAAGATGAAATACTGCTTTTTCATTATTTTACTTACTTACTTATTATTGTTATGTAGCCTTAAAAGTCATGTCTCTGCCGTCAATGTGACACACAGGTATACGACATACTACCAGCGGCAGCCTACTCTGAACTTTGTTACGCAAGCCTTTCTGAGTATGAGCGTATAGCCACTGTGTGTTGAGGTGATCTGAAGCGGTGTCTAACTTTCTCACAGGCATTGGAGGAGCTTATCCCATGGTGGCCCCTAAAAGGCCCTGAGAGGCGGCACAAGAGATGCCCTCTCCTGAGTTCCCAGCCTCTATCCACAGACACAAACCTGTGTGTTTGTATGTCTGTGTGTGTGTGTCTGTGTGTGTGTGTGTGTGTGTCTGTGTGTGTGTGTGTGTCTGTGTGTGTGTGTTTGTATGTCTGTGTGTGTGTTTGTATGCGTGTGTGTGTGTGTGTGTGTGTCTGTCTGTGTGTGTGTGTGTGTGTGTGTGTGTGTCTGTCTGTGTGTGTGTGTGTGTGTGTGTGTGTGTGTGTGTCTCTGTGTGTGTGTGTGTTTGTGTGTGTGTGTGTGTGTTGTGTGTGTGTGTGTGTGAATATGTGCGTGTGTGTGCGTATGCATAATATTGTGCGTGTGTGCTTGTGCACTTCAGTGTAAGTAAGTGTATGTGCGTCTCTGTATAAAATGGAGTGTGTGAATCGCTCTGTGTATGAGCACGAGTGTGTGTGTTTATATGTGTGTGTGTGTGTGTGTGTGTCTGATGATAGATGAGAGACTGATGAAGAAACCCTCGTTAGAGCACCGGTGGAGGGCCTCAGTGGCTGGGTTTATTTACTATGGAAACAGTCATGAGGAGGAACAGTAACCGTGCCGACAGTACCTCTGTGTGTGTGTGTGTGTGTGTGTGTGTGTTTATGTAAGGACATTTGGGGGACCGGGGGCCCCACATATGGAGAGGATATGCCGTAAAAAAAAACACGTCCATAACTAAGAACACTTTTGTGCAGCCACTAAATATTTGTTGCACTGTAAAGTGTCATATAAGCACACATAAATCTGCAGACCTGTCCGGTGACTAATGATGTAAGTCCTCCTATACCACACACAGATGGAATATTAATGAGGACCCACCAACATGTCCCGTGTGTGTGTGTGTGTGTGTGTGTGTGTGTGTTTCCATGCAAACAATAGACTGTTGATTTTGGAGGTTTCAGTTCTCCTTGCTGGGAAACTGGTTTAAGATCCTGATCCTTCCCTGTTAATTTTCATTAGAGGTAATCCTCTTGACACTGTCGGCTACAATGTATTGCTATCCAAATAGACATTATTATTGTTCTTAAGTGTGGGAGCTGGAGTGGCAAGAGGAGGGGAGCTCAGACACTTGGGGTGGGTGATGGTGTTACTGTGTGTGTGTGTGTGTGTGTGTGTGTGTGTGAGAGAGTTCGGACTTCTCTCCTTAGAGAGGTCTACTGGTACTGCAGACTGGAATTACACTGGGTCCGTGGGGCTATACAAACTCTCTCTCTCTCTCTTCCTTTCTCTCAAACACACACACACACACACACACACACACACACACACACACACACACACACACACACACACACACACACACACACACGGATCCCAACATAGCCATTATAAATTAGGGCCCTAACTTCAGGCCTTTTTGAGGTAAGTCTCCACGGGCCCTAATAAATGGACATGATAAATCTTTGTTTCACACCCACTCACACGCCACTCTTCTGGCGTGTGTTGCATTCACGGTTCAGTCTTCTGAGACTGACAGGGCTTTTTTTTTCCTCCGTCTTCAGGAGGTGCGGGCTGCTCTGTCTCCAGTTCTCCTGGCTCTCGTCCTTTAGTCAAGCAAGCACTTTTCCGTTGACCACAAACTGTTTTTCTGCTGGCCCTCTCCTCTGTGAGCGCAACCCAGCAGTGAACTGTTCCAGCGCACACACTCCGTTAGCACATCATCTACTTGCTCCCTGCCCCAACACTCTCAGACCAGGCCCTCCGCCATGTTGGTCCACTGCCCTGTCACCCGGAGCTGCATGCCATGGCAGCCATTTTGGCTCAAACTGAGGATACTAGAGCTGCCAAGTGTCTCCTGGTGTAGATTCACGGACGGTGGCCATTTTGGCTCAAACTGAGGATACTAGAGCTGCCAAGTGTCTCCTGGTGTAGATTCACGGACGGTGGCCATTTTGGCTCAAACTGAGGATACTAGAGCTGCCAAGTGTCTCCTGGTGTAGATTCACGGACGGTGGCCATGTTGGCTTCGAGCGGTGCCTTTTTTCTTTTGCCTTGGTGAGAGTGACGAGGCTGAGGGGAAAGAGCGCAGAGGGAACACAACACTCACAGCCAGCCAGGGTTTAAGAGGACCATAAAAACACTCGGAAAAAAGGAGGAACCCAAAGGAGGAAAAAACTGACTTGGGATGGATGGGGGAGAGTGAGAGAATGAAGCAGGAGGAAAATACTGAGATAGACAAAGGAAAAATTTAGAGCAAACTAAAATGGTCACATATTTGTGTATATATATATTTATGTATATGTATTTCATTTTTTTCACTTTACAAAACATTATAGATAGCACAGTCACTGTATGCTCTACAAGTACTCTCTGAAATATAAACAAATGCGGACAAATGATGTGGTAAAAAATTTGATACTCCGAAAATGATCATTTGACATTTGTGGATAGAATAATTATCATAAAAGACGTACAAACTACTTGGACACGCTGACCAATGAATGCCTCTAACACGGCTTTTCCATATGGGGCGAAAGAAGGAAGACGTCAAGGAAAAGACAATGGGAAGCTGGGAGAATAGAGAGGGAGAATAGAGAGGGAGAATAGAGAGGGAGAATAGAGAGGGAGAATAGATGACAGGCAGGCTGCCAAGAAGAGAAGAGAGTGACAGTGAGACAATGAAAAAATAAACATTAAAGAAAAGTGAACAAAGGAAAGAGCCTTAGAGAGATGGATTCCAAATAATAATATTCTGTGTGTCTGTGAGTGTGTGCGTGTGTGTGTGTGTGTGTCTGTGTGTGCGTGTGTGTGTGTGTGTGTGTGCGTGTGTGTGTGTGTGTGTGTGTGTGTGTGTGTGTGTCTGTGTGTGCACGTGTGTCTGTCTGTGTGTGTGTGTGTGTGTGTGTGTGTGTGTGTGTGTGTGTGTGTCTGTGTGTGCGTGTGTGTCTGTCTGTGTGTGTGTGTGTGTGTGCGTGTGCGTGTGCGTGTGCGTGTGCGTGTGCGTGTGCGTGTGCGTGTGCGTGTGTGTGTGTGTGTGTGAAGATCCTCCTCACTCCTCTCCAGGCGACCTTCACCCCTGATCATGCTGCATACCCTCCCTCACATCATTTTGACTCTTCCATCATTGCCTCCTCCTTTCCTTCTTGGTCTGGTTCTGTATTCCTCTCTGACATTATTTTATATCCTGCCATCTCCTTTGCTCCGCTCTTCCTTTCTCTATCCCTCTATCTCTATCCCTCTCTCTCTCCCTCTTCCTTTCTCTATCCCTCTATCTCTCTCCCTCTTCCTTTGCTCCGCTCTTCCTTTCTCTCTCCCTCTCCCTCTCTCCCTCTTCCTTTCTCTATCCCTCTATCTCTCTCCCTCTTCCTTTCTCTATCCCTCTATCTCTCTCCCTCTTCCTTTCTCTATCCACCTATCTCTATCCCTCTCCCTCTCTCCCTCTCTCCCTCTCCCTCTCTCCCTCTCTCTCTCCCTCTTCCTTTTTCTATCCCTCTATCTCTCTCCCTCTTCCTTTCTCTCTCCCTCTCTCCCTCTCCCTCTCTCCCCTCCCTCTCACAGTCTTCTGTAGCACATCACTATGACAGTGGCCCTCTGGCCCCCATCTCACATGAGCCGACTGAAACCAGCTCGAGGGAGAAAATGAAGAGAAAGATGTTGAAAAAGAAAGTGAAACGGAGGAAAAACAGAGATGGAAAGAAAGCATGTCTCCCTTTAACAGTGTTTACTCCAGATAAGCCTTTAAAAAAAAAAAAAAAAAAAAGTTTTGCTGCAATGACCATTAACATGCCCCGGCAATCACAAATGTCATTTGAGTGCATAACCGCCAAGGCCTGTTCTGGCTGTGACACTACTGAAGTCATGTACTTGGATGAGGCTGTTCCTACACATTATTTTGATGAAACGCAGTCCCATTGTCTGTTTTCAGTCCGTCCTGATTGATCTTTGAAACTTTCCCCTGCAATTTCTGCTTGGCCTACGCTGCTCACTGACGTGCCTTTTTCAGGGGGATT
>NC_045161.1:2617910-2630410 GCF_900700415.2 Clupea harengus | reverse complement strand
CCCCATAACAGGTCGGCATGGCGTCCCACTGTGATTACTACACACAGCGGTGCGGGGAGGAGGGATGACTGACAGGACAAATCAGTGATAGACAGAACAGTGTGTTGTGACGGTGAGGGGAGGGAGGAGGAGAGGGGAGGGAAGAAAGAGAGGGGGAGGGAGGAGGAGAGGGGAGGGAAGAAAGAGAGGGGGAGGGAGGAGGAGAGGGGAGGGAAGAGGGGAGGGAAGAGGGGAGAGGAGAGGAGAGGGGAGAGGAGGGGATGGGGGAGGAGAGCAGAGGGGGGAAGGGAGAGATCCACTCTGAACACCTGCCTCCACTTAACCTCCGCCATGTCTTTCTGCTTGAGCTGCTGCTTTCTTTCCATCTTTTTTCTGTCTTTCTTTCTCTCTTTCACTCCTCGCTTTCAGCCAGTGGCCCCCAGACATCCCACAGGCATGAGGGGCTTTGGCCTCTCACCCCCCAGTCCCCCCAGTCCCCCCCCCCCAGAAACACTCCCCCCCAGAAACACTCCCCCCCAGCACTGCAGGGGAGGTGGAGATGTGGTTCTGAGCCAGCATTCCATCTCTAGAAAATACTCCCCCTCCCAAAGATCTGCCCTGTTCCCCCCGAAAATGCCTTCAGACCTTCCACTGCCACCATTCAGCCATGCTACCAAAGGCACGGGCACACACACACACACACACACACACACACACACCACACACACACACACACACACACACTCATGTAAAGAAGCACACATTTGCAGTTTCACACTACCTCACACACACACACACACACACACACACACACACACACACACACACACACACACACACACACACACACATGCTGAGAGTGGGGAGTGGGAATTGCAGAGAGAGACCAAGGTCCCCAAATGCTTGTTATGCCAATCAAGAGTGTTGGTTAGGTCAGGAGTGATTCTCACGGCTGCAGAAAGGCCAGGCAGGGTGCCTCTATTCAGCCGCCTCAGCGGGGTTAGCAAGGTGGGGGTCTGGGGGGCGCCCCTCATCTCTCTCTGAGCCCCCCCGCCCCCCTCCACCACACACTCCTCTCTTTCTCATCACTCCTTCCCTCTTGTACCAGCTTTTATTGAGTACATCCTACATTGATAGACAACCTCCATCCCCTCCTCCCACACACACACACACACACACACACTGCTAAGTGGTAATAGGCTCTTGAGTGGCTGTTTGTCTTTGGACTGTGTGCAGTTTGTTTCATGCGGACTCGGAGCAAAGGAGACGGCACACACACACACTTCCACGCGGCTCAACAGTCTCCGTCCTCGTTCTCTTTTGTTCTCTTCCTCGCTATCTACTCTGTGTCTCTTTTCCACCTCTGATGTGAAAGATACTATTTTGCTCTGCGAGGCTGTATACGTCTGCTCTGTTTTGGACTCGGATATGCAGGCTTATTATCAGAGCAGTGTTCTTCACAGACACTAGCTGGCCGTGGATCTGCCCTGAGGTGGCCCTGACCCTGCTGATGCAAGCCAGATGAGGACCTGAGCTCTGATCCTGAGTCAGCAGGTATCTGGCGCTTGTGTTGCCGCTCCGGTTAGGTGATAAGCTACATTCTTCCGATAAGAAGGATGATGACATACCTTCAGGATTTTGTTTACTTTACCCTGACTCGCTGGGTTTCACTTTAACATCTCCATCCTCCACTTTCCTACCCTTAAAATAGACCATTAGTCTTGCCCTTCTCTTTTTACCATCATTCCTCTCTCTCTCTCTCTCTCTCTCTCTCTCTCTCTCTCTCTCTCTCTCTCTCTCTCTCTCTCTCTCTCTCTCTCTCTCTCTCTCTCTCTACCTCTCTCTCTCTCTCTCTCTCTCTCTCTCTCTCTCTCTCTCTCTCTCTCTCTCTCTCTCTGGCTCTCACTCTCTTCCTCTCTCTCTGCTTTTTGTGCTCGTCCGACTCGGCTGACTGACTGAGAGTTGCTTCCACCGTTCTGTGAATGCGTGTTCATTTTGTCAAAGACTAGTGGGGTAGTGGCCATGGGCCTTTTCTCCCAGAATTCCAAAGCATTCCGTTTTCATTAGTTTGCTCTGCAAAATGACTACATACAGTGAACCAACATTAACATACAGTAAACAGACTTTTTTTATTTTATTCTATAGACACCGTTTGTTTATTTGATAATATGTTTTGGTTTCAGAAAATAAACAATGTATTTTGCCTATATTGTGTCTTAATGACAACCAGAACATTTCAGTACAGTCACTGAATTAAATTTAGTATAAAAATAGACTAAAAGTAGTCTTCATTGGCTAAAACTAGGCAACAATATTTATAATTTTTGTTGACAAAAAAAAAAGAGACTGATCTTGTAGCTGGCTGGGGTGAGGTAGAACATAGGTGTGAAACTACCTGCGCTGCCTCATGGAAAATGAAGACAGAAGGAAATGGCCCTCTAAGAAAAAGAATCACCTATTGTGCTGCTGCTGCCGCTGCCGCCGCCGCTGTTATGAGAGCTTTCAGAGGGAAGCCAAGCATGGCCTCGGCGGCGGGAGCGGGAGCGGGAGCGGGGCTGTATTTGGGCACAGTCTGCACTATAAATAGTCCTGGAGTCTGGAGCGTGGAGATGGGGGAGTCCTGTAGAGCAGAGAGGCTCTGGGAATCAGAGCTCTGCCCAGGACCTGCCTAGCCATCAGAGAGGGAGAGAGACAAAGTGTGTGGAATGGCTTTGACTGATGATGACTCCGTGTACGACAAGCTTTATGAGACCCTGAGTCTCACACTGGCTGCTTTTAGTGATTTGTTTGAAAACCACATGATTAACCTGAAGTCTAAAAGTGTAAACCCGCACACACACACACACACACACACACACACACACACACACACACACACACACACACACACACACACACACACACAAACCCTGGAGACACATACACGGTCTCTGTTTAAATCCTTTTCCTGGACTGCTGGGTCCTGAGAGATAAAGCTGGTGTGTCGACAGGAAATGTGGTGGATGAGAGATGGATGAGATGAGCACGAGGCTGCGGCTGGAGGGCGGCGTGATGCGCGAGGCTCTTTCTCCGGCAGTCTGACTGGCTGTACTGGAGCGCTCTGAACACAGGAGTCACCACGGGCAGAATGCCCCCCAAATCTCCCCCGTGACAAGCTCTCCTTTGATACACTAACGTTCCTAAAATAAAAAATAAATATGTTGGGCCGAGGGGGGGGGGGGGGGGGGGATAAAGTGAAACAGCAGGAGAAAAAGAGAAAAGGGCAATGCGAAAGGAGACATGGAAATATAAGGAAGGGGGTGAGAAGAAGACAAGGAGAGAGAATGAACGACAGAATCTTCTGAGAAGTGTCCTGTTCAGAAGGTGGGGGCTATTTTTAGGGAGGTTAGGGGTCGAATGTACAGTAGCCCCACACACGTCACACTCGGCCACGGTCAGCCTGGGTTTCAGAGCCACACACACAGAGAGAGAGAGAGACAGAGATTTTGTGACAAAATGCCACACTGATCCCTAAATAGAGGCCTATTTTGGTCACGCCTGTATGGGAAATGCCTATCTGTGCTGTGTGACTCCGGAGTCAAGATGGGGAGAAAAGGAACGATAGACAGAAATGGACACAGAGACACAAAGAGATAAGCCTGACTGGGCGGAATGAGAGAAGGAGACAGCGGCAAGATTGTGAACACAGAGAGAATAAATGAATAGACAGAATGTAGAAATGAGAAAATATCCTCATCTGTGAGGAATGTTTGGTGAATTCTCAAACTCTGGCATGAAGCTTCTCCCCGCTCCCCGCCTGCACATTTCCAGGTCCATCCCAGTAGCACTCCCCTCTCCCTCCAGACACTCTGCACTCCTCCTCCCCCCTCCCTCCCTCCACACTACCCGTCCTCCATCAACACTCTCCAGAAGAAAACAGAAGTCAAGGATGATACACTTATCACACAAAGCCGCCGTGGCAGACGCTAATCACCCTCTGCTCCTTTGCCAGACTCCGAGTTGACGATACGAATAACACTTTCATCTCCACCTCGCTTGGCCTGGAATGTCTTCTTCCCCGTCCATCTGGTGGCTGAGGGCTCCTCTCTCTCTCTCTGACAGACACACAAAGGCATCTTTTCTTCTCCCCCCTAAAGGTGTAGATCCACTCAGGGCTCTGGGAGGTCATGAAATATGCTTCCCATGGATTGTTCTTGGCTCGTCTGCCTCCTGAAGAGGTGAAAATGACTTTACCTTCTGAGGAAGATCTATCCAGGCAGGCCCGTGCCAAAATATTCCGTCTTGTTATCCTCCTCCATGTTTTTTTTTTTTTTTTTTACTTGACCTGCGTTCTTTTTGGACCAGTCTTCAAAACGGACTGATTCACAGTCCATGTGGGCTTTGTGCCATGATGATGATGGTTGGTGCCATTGTTGGCAGGGACATAGATGGTCAAAGCGTGAAACAGAACGAGTTGGTTATCTGACTCGACGCAATACAGTTGGACTGAAGTGAACATCAAGCTTTTAACCTCACAGAAGCATGACTTACTGGTTGGAAGTATTTGGGAAACAGAGGACTGCTCGAGCTATTGAAAGGCTCATCTGATAATGATCAAGTGTTCATACACTCTGAGACATAAAACTGAATCTAGAGAAGGAACAGAACTCATAAATTGAATACGTCCATCCTGGCCAAGGGGGCTGGAAAAGAGAATGCCTAACTCGCTACACGGAGATGACAATCAGAGGGAACCCAGAGAGGGGAAACGGAGAGGTAGAACGGAATGGTGCTCAGCCAAGTCCAGGTGAACTTCACTGCTGGGAATATTTTCCCCTAGTTAATCCCCCAACCGCAGAGCCCAGAGTATAGCATAAGCAGACTATAGGACACACACACACACACACACACACACTCTCACACACACACACACACACACACACACACACACACTCTCCCACACACACTCTCACACTCACAGACACACACACACACACACTCTCACACACACTCACACTCACACACACACACACACACACACACACACACACACACACACACACACACACACACACACACACACTCACACACACACACACACAAAGGCAGAGGCATAGGTGATGAGGTGGACAGAGGGAGAGACAGACAGTGATAGATAGAGTGAGAAAAATGAGATCAGATTTATATCACTGCATTCAAGCTTGGTTTCTTGCAATACACACAGCAAGAAACCGGTAACACAAGACGCATTCAATGTAAACACGCTGCATATCCCAGCGATAGTCCCTCTCCCTTCTACCATCCCTCCTTGGTATTGTGTCCCTGAACACAGAGGACATATTCATTCCCCTGGGTCCAGAAGATCTGAGAACTTCGGCACAAACTCGGGAGGCTGGAATGCGAGATGTTGCCGTGCCTCATTTTCTTATTCCCCTCCACAGCTGTCAGTGACGGCCTGAGAGGAGAGTTCAAAGTGGCCTGCCGAAGGAAGGAGAGTTCAGCGTGGACGTTTATCCTAGCGGAGGGGCGAGATGGAGAGAATTACCAGCGCCAACATGGACTGTTCTGACCTACATTCCCTCCCTGTTATTTCACATATCTCCATGCTCTGTGAAAACCACCGCTAATTGCTTTCACATTACAAAGCTGCCCGGCCGTTTCTGGGCCCTATCCAAGACCACCTTCAAGTTGTGAAACTGTGTGCGCCGCGCATGCTACTTTCACCTTTGTGCTTGAGAAACAGGGGGTGGGGGGAAAAGGAAAGCATCAGGGTGAGAGATTTGGTCGAGTTTACCTCAAAAATGCAAACGTGGTGCGGACTGGGAAGCCTTTGTTGACAGAAAAATGTTGAGGGTTATTTATGACTTACTCTAAAGGGCTTAATGTCATTAAGTCTCTCTGAGGTGGAGTTCAATTAAAAGGCCTATTCAATCTGAGTGCTGTTCAAGGGTCGAGGTAGAATATATTATTGCTCTTAGTGGATTTTGACTGTTCACACGACACAATGCAATCCAGATTCTGACAACTCTTGCTTGGTCTGTTTCTTCACACAAATGATGCCTTGGCATTAAAAACCCAGTCTAACAGCAGATGTTGTGGAAGCATGGGCCAACATATCACAAACTATAACAAAACAATGGGTCAAATATAGTAAAAGCCTGCTAGTCTGCATGTGCCATGGAAAACATACTTGTCTTTCATTGGATTCTGAAAGCAATGGTGTGTGAGATTATCCAAATTATTTTTTTTAAAAGATATACAGCACAGAGTTCTAAGGTGAACATTTTCACCCCTTTCTGAGTTTCCTTTACCCAAATAATGTCACTATTTATCTCAATGTGATTCTAGGGATGGGAATCGAAAACCGGTTCCAGTTGAGAACCGTTTCCAAATTGTCTGAACAATTGGAATCGTATGTCTCCAAGGTTATCAATTCCTTTTATCGATGGCGGCATGTTTTTCTGACAGTTGCAACTGCAGTTCCAAGCTCTGGTTTCCAAGGTGTCCTCGCTCATTGTTTCCAAGTGCAACAAGCAGTAGGCTGGCTTGCTAGCTCGATTTAATATAAGATAATAAACATATCGCTCTTACCAATCGTCTGTACTCACTTCAAGGTCAACAGTGAATTGTAAATATTTCACGCACATTTCATTTATTTCTGATATAACAGGTGATTGTGGTCGTTGTAGCAACATTTGTGAACCTCAGTCCTGGCATCAAGTCAGTCAATGGTATCTTTCACTACCATTGGTATTCACGTTGCTTCAAAGTTGAGATAAGTTTAACTCGGAACGCTCCCATTTCCAACTGTCATTTCGCCTGACACCTCTGCATGTCGCTGAATTTCATTGACATTCCATGGTCTTTCATCACTACATCCCTGCTAGTCCCCTCCTGTGTGTGAGGGGCTTAAGGCTAAACTCACACCGGCCAGCACTACTTAGCATCCTCCTTGCCCATGTGCTCATGCTCCCTCCCACAGAGAAGGCTCATGGACTGTAGTTTCATGTTCTTAGTTTCTCTCTACTCCCACCCTGTATCAGCTGACCCTGCTCTCTGGTGGTGCCTGAGGAGACACACTGACCCTGTTGGGGGATCTTGGCCAAACCTATTGTAGTGTCCAGACGTCCATCCCCAATGACAGGATGTTCTCCACAGCTGGAGACACCATTAACCCAAAGAGATCGAAGGATTCTCACAGAGAATGCTCATTATTCTGCAGAGAAATTGTTGATTTTATGTGCAAGTTTTATATTTGGTTCAAGCTTATTCCCTTTTGAAAAGGAGTATTGTAATTAATTCAAATGTTACTAGGCAAAAATGCCCATGTTTCTTAATAAGGATTGATTATTTTATCAGTCCGTTTTATATTTGTTTTCCAAGTTATATCCTTTAAAGAAAATGCGCATTGTAATTTATTTGAACATGTTCAAATGTTATAAGGCAGATACTCTACACTGTGTTCAGACTCAGATAATAAAACACACACGTTGATGCAGAAGACCTGTGTAGCCCTACTTGAAAATGGATCAGGAATCAATAAAGAATTGAAACGATAAGCAGAATTGATAATGGCATTTGTATCAATCAATAAAATGTGATCAATTCCCATCCTTTGTGAAGAAAGGCTTCACTGGGCCCTCCTCATGTGGTGTGTTTTAAGTGCCGCAGTTTGGTCCTAATGGGACGAGCAGAAGGTGAGTGATCTGTAATTGATTTACAGGGTCACAGGAGAATGACGTGACTGCTATGTGCGTGTGAAGGTCGCACACATACACATACACACACACACACACACACACACACACACACACACACACACACACACACTCACACATCCACAAGCCCATTCCCATGCATACACGCACACAGAGAAAAAAACAGAAACACAGACAAAGATACACACACACACACACACACACGCGTACAGTACATACACACACACAGACATAAATACACACACACATGCAAAGACACTTCTTAGTCTCTTTGTCTCTTTCTTTTACTCTCATCCAGTCTCCGAGTTGTCCACATAATTCACACACCGGCCCGCACACTGATTGAATTTAGTTTAGATTGAGTTTGATCGGTTTATTGCTTTACATATGAGCTTACAGTGTAAACAAAAGACAAACTGTGTGTAACTTAATGACGGGCGGCGAAGACTAGGGTGTGTATCTGAAGGTTGGCAATTATCTCTAATTCAATTTACATTAGAGCCAGTGGAGTCACCACTGTGGAGAACCCTCCGGAGGTGTTATATTTACACTTCATCACATTAACCGCCCCACGTCAAGGTGTGTTGAGCCTTACGTCACCCTTACGTCACCCTTACGCCACCCTTACGTCACACTGGATATTTAACAGCACTGGGTTGCACTGAAGGCAGAGTGGCTCTCCCAAAATATCCCCCCCCCCCCCCCCCCCCCCCCCCCCTCCAGGTTTGATGACGAGCCCTGCAGGCCAGCTGAATGCCAGGCTTTTAGGAAAAGCTCTCTCTCTCTGGTGAAACTGGTCCGGTTCAAAGCAAGCAATCTCAGCAAGTTAGTCTTGCCTGTCTTCCTATTTAGATGCGTCATAAAACAGCCATAAATTGTGAATGCCTTCCGCCTACAAATCACTCTGTAATGTGACAAAAAAACTACAGTATTGAGATCCCTAGCCCCTCCACGTAATTCTCTAATTGTCATATTTTCTCTCTCTCTGCCTAAGAGTGCTTGTTAAAATTTCAGAACCATATAAACAGCGAAAGAACAAAATTATAGAATGTTGTTCGCAGAGACAGAAAACTTTAAGACAGCCAAAGACACATGTGGGATCTCCAGGGTGCATTCTGGGATAGTGGTGGTGGTGGGGGTTGATTTAAACTCTGCTGAGGTCTGGGAGCTGAAGGCCTACTAAGAGAAACACGCAGC
This sequence comes from Clupea harengus, assembly GCF_900700415.2. Lineage (NCBI taxonomy): Eukaryota > Metazoa > Chordata > Actinopteri > Clupeiformes > Clupeidae > Clupea > Clupea harengus. The sequence continues at coordinate 2,621,537 of NC_045161.1, read as the reverse complement.
ACAGGGAACAGCGGAGGAAACACTTCGGCTGTAGTACGGCTCTTACTCCGAGACTCCGGGAGGAGGTTAAGCAAACAGCTCTGGAAATCATGCGGACCTAAGCTCCTTAGCAGCCACTCCGAGGAGGAGCTCATTGGGGTTTGATGGGGTGAGAGGTGGGAGGTGGAGGGGGCAGTTTACGGTCACTGCTCCACACACAGGCACTCTCGCTTACTCTCCACCGAATGAACTGGGCCCGCGGTGAATTAATAGCATCAAAGCGCGGCTCGTTTGTTTAAACAGGTAAAGCTAACCTGGATAAGCCCCCGGATAAGCACTGCAGCACATGTAGGAAGTAACGCGGGGAAATTAAAACGGTGCTGAGTTACGTTACGGCTGGAGTTGCCTGCGACTGTGAAAAGCATAATGAAGACCTCTGATGGGAGGAGCAGATCCGTGCTTGCTCAATGCTGCGCTGTAAGCGAGCGGCAAGGCCACGCACAGTCATTCTTCACTGCCTCGTGGGTTCTCTCGTTTCTTCATGCTAACACACCGAGCCAACAGCACCTTCTGCTCCCTTTGTCTCCTTCCTTATTTGAAATAAATGACCCTTCTCCATCCAGTGTGTTTGGGAGCTCACAGACGGAGATCAGCTACACAGAAGACACGGATACACCAATTTTCCCTCTCCGGTCCTCTTCCCCCAACACCTCCCCCACCCACCCCACCCCACCCCACTCCTACCCTCCTTCTCGCCCTCGACTCACGGAAAACAACGGGGCTCTGAGGTTGACGCAGCCTCATTTCCTGCCTGGCTGAAATCGATGCCCTCTCGCTGAGCAAGACCTCGACTGGAGGGAGCAGCACTGGAGCTGAACTTGGACCCGGTCCAAGTGTGAGGAAAGACCAAAACAAAACAAAACAAACCTGAACAGAACAAAACAAAACATTCAAAAAAGCTTGAGCAAAGTATCGACGGTTCAGGCCAGCCTGAAAAGCATCCAAAAAGGAAATTAAATAACAGTGGAAATCTAAAGAAGGGGAAAAAAAGAAATCGAGGCTTGGTTTTGAACAGGTAAACTCAATTTTCCCCTCAACCCTTGTAAAGATTTTTATCCACCTCTGAGAGATCCTGTGGAAGCCAACGCGGCATTCCTCATCCCACAGAATACATTTCCCATCACGGCCCGATCCCACTAGGATTCCATTCCGACGGGGGCAAACACAGAAGCAACCCACATTGGCAGAGGCTAGTCACAGCCTAACCCAAACATGCTAGGTAGTAAAGTATGTGCACACTCAGATTCAGGCTCAGCCGGCCGCAGATGAATGAGTTAAGTCCTAGGGGGTTGGCCCATCTCTGAGTATGTGCTCAAGTCCTCTATCCCAGAGCCAAAACTTAATGCAGATTACTGCGTGTTATTTCCACTCCCAATAGTTCAATTGATGCTCAATTTATCCCAGAAAATCTTGGATACCTAAAGAAATCTTTAGAAGGGGGATCATTCAACAGAAAACCTCAACATGCCAAGTGAGTGTTACAGACTTTTTAACATTTAAGACGCGCCGACAGTTGGGTTGAATTAGTTTTCCAGGCAGTCACTGAAGGACACTGACTCCCCAGGCAGAATGTGTGTGAGTTGTGTGTGTGTGTGTGTGTGTGTGTGTGTGTGTGTGTGTGTGTGTGTGTGTGTGTGTGTGTGTGTGTGTGTGTGTGTGCGTGCACGTGTTTGTGTGTGTGTGTGTGTTTGTGGAGAAGGGGGGGCACAGGATGATCCCAGGGCCAGCTCGTCCTTCTCCTTGGGCCTGTCTCTGTCTCTGAGGGCATGGATGGCCCCTGGCACCACAGGCGATGGCATTTCCCTCCGTCGGCACATAGCTGGGCTCTGGCATCATCGCCCGCTGTGGCTCCGCTTGGCTAATGATCACAGAGAATTAGGGAAATTGAGCTTTATATTTTGGGATTCCACGGTTGGTGTGGTCGGGTAAGTCATTTCTGCCTCACCACAGGGGTGAGAAAGCAGAGAGGAGAAAAGGAAAGGAGGAGCGGAGGAGCGGAGAAGAGGAGGAGCGGAGCGGTCTGGAGGCTCGAGGCGGCCTGCACACACTTGAGCAAAAGGAAACAGAAAGAGAGGGAGAGAGTTGACAGACGGAGGAGGAGAAAACCCCGGACAGAAAAAGCTAAGAGGAAGAGGTAGACCAGAGCAAATACCATGAAAGAGTGGCGCAGACGTTACAAATGAGATTAACACGCGCACTTCAAAAAGAAACAGAGCCATAAGAACCGGGCACAAAGATGAACAACAATGAGAGGGCGAATGTTGACTGCTCTCCCCCTCTTCCCCCTCTTCACCACACCCACCCACCCACTCCCAGCCCAAAGCACTCATCTACACAGGACAGGGTCAAGGCGCCAGGCTGCTCATGCACACCAACAGAAGCAGCATCTCAGGTTGAAGTGGGAGAGCAAACACACTCACGCTGCCTAATTGTTGCCTCTCCAACGGTGACAATCGCACAAAAGGCAGCGCCTAAACAAACAGTGTTTAAAGCCGCTTGTGTTTGCCTGCCTCTTGTAGAACGAAGCCAGTGGGCAGTCAGAGGCCCGGCACTCAAGACTCGCTAATCCCTCAACGGCCTCATGCACACACAGATTAGGGAGCGCTAGGGCTAGGGTTTGTTTCAGAAATCAAGATGGAAAGGAACTGGAAAGAGAAAGTCATGGTAGAGTGAGAGAGAGAGACGTCAGATTTGGGTGTCATCCTCCCTCGGTCATCTCACAGGTTATTAAATATGTTGAAGAAATGACAATAGATCTTTTAAGGTTCTTCACAGACGCCCCGACGTCTCCCTTCATTTCTTCTGAACCAATCAGTGGTGGTGGGACTGAAGCAGACCCAACAGCAGTATAAGACTCGACCTCGTTTTATTTTCCTTCATCAGCACCTTTCGCCCAAACGAGGTGCGTGCTTCCCTCAACGTTTCTGAACTGGCTTGTGTCACGCTTTCACATGGCTATATTCGTATGAGAGCGGCTTCTCATTGATAATTGTGACCTCTCAGTGGCATTGGTTGGGAGAGAACCGACTCTCTCTCTCCCCCTCAAATGAAATTAGAGTGCCTAAGCCTGATTAGCAGCATGCTGTGCTGTGTGCGACAACTGTCATATGCTCTGTGATGACCCAGGGACCTACATAAAAGCAATCTGCCTAACTTATCATGACAAAAAAAAAGAAAGGAAAAGTCCAGCTTTTCCCCTCAATCCATTTACGCTGCTCACAGACCCCCGACATTACAGCAGCAAAAGTCGGCTCGGTTAAAACAGTGGCTCGGGTCTAAACCTCCGAAGCTCTGCTAATCTTCAAAGCCCCTGGAATTCCTTGCCTTCGGTCTATGACTGGCTTAAAGTTTCTATGGATACTGATAGTAATTACCAACTTAGAAAGCACAAGTGAGTTAAACACACTTAACAGGGAGCTAAACAAATGTAAGCAAACTTCAAGGGGTTCACTGGCTGCAAAGAGAAGTTTGAACACATTTAATCATGTAAAACCAGCCCGGAAGCAAGATCAACAGAAACACACTCACGTTCACCCTTAGTGAGTGCCTACAAGAGCCTTCAAGTTGAACACTGTGTTTTAATCCCTC